>NW_009631614.1:0-42188 GCF_000690535.1 Cariama cristata | reverse complement strand
TTGTTACTTTTATTGAGAGCCTGAGGTATTTCTTTTTGTGGTGTGGAATGGTTTGGCCTTACACACAGCAGTTAAATGTACCTTTTACTGAAGTACTGCATATTGTTTGCCCTGGACTGCTCCATAGAAATGCATTTTTTCAGAAATGCAATGCTGACTTTTTTTTTTTTAAAAAAAAAGAACACTAAGTAATTTTTATTAGTATTATTCTGCTGGATGATAAATAACTCGGCCTTTGAAAAGCTACCATCCTTTGCATGCATGAAGATAATTTGGTTTTAAGGGAAGGGTGGGTCTGATAATTGCAAATGATTGCACACATTTTTAGAATGAAGAGATGGAAGGAAAACACTGAAATTCTGGAGTTCCTCTCAGTGGCACTTGACTAAATGGCGCAGAAATTGAATTGTCAGTGCAGGAAAAGCCTCAATACATGAAAAAAAAATACAATGACAACTGTACAAGAAAGACAATATATACTGGGTGCCTGATGAAGACAGTCTTTAAACAAAGTTAGCACAGCAAGTGAACACTACACATTTGAGAATACCTCGGGCAAGCATAAAATCAATACTTGTGCACTAAGCTTGAATTTACATGTCTTGTCTTGCAGATGACTCTGACAGTTTCATATTATTTTTCTTGTGTCTTCAAGAATACTAATTTTGTTAGACCTCGATTGTCTTTCTTGTTAAGCCGCATGAACATGTTGCATCTAGCTTCGTATGTATAATATTATTTATCACCTTTTATATTTAAACTGATAGTTATTTCCAGGTTACAGTAGAGATCTTTAGCGTCCCTATTTTATTAGAAAATAACTGAGGCTAGCAACTACAATGTACTGTAAATATGTCAAAGTATTATCGTTACTGAGAGGAAAATGAAAAGTAGGAACAAATAGAGATACATCTTTTTTGTGAAAAGACATTTAAACAGGTATAAAATCTGGGAAAAAATTTGAAGAACTACTATGTCACTTCATTGGAGAAAAGCAAACTATCCTGTAAGCAAGAGTGGTCACATATATGTTAGATTTTAGCGAAAGATCTGACTTGGGCAGTGTTAAAAGTTTTGTTGCTTTTCTGTCCTTTAGCTTTTTAAATTCTTATAACTCAGCTTTGGCAAATTACATAGTCTTCGTTATGGAATACAGAGATTCAATTTGGAAACAAAACCACACAAAGCATTATTTCAAAGTGGCTGAAATCCTACTTCTTTCCTGAAAAGTAAACCCAAACAGGCCTCTTTGCAAACTAGAGAGAGGATCTTGGGAGATAAGATTACCAAAAGACCTATGAGGTAATAAATAAGAAAAGTTGATGGTGGCATAGAGCAGCAAAACTCTTGGCTGCCGTTTGACTGTGGAGGACAATGACGCCTCCACAGAATTCCCGGTGGGAACGGGAAGGTAAGAGGGCTGTATTTTGTTTCCTTCTGGTTTCAAAACTGATGTGATTACATTATTTTTTAATTGAGGTGAATTGAAGATACTAAAATGATCAGAAAAGATTACTCAGGATTTCTTTTTTAAGCTAAGTGATAAATCAGAGACAGCAGAAGAGAGCCAACTATCTACAGATCTTAAAAGTATGTTTTAAAAGGTGCTGCAGGCAAGTCCTTTTCATCTTCACAGGAGTGAGGGAGAGAGATGTAAATGGAGAAGTTCCCTTGTAGATTCGGAAGTCCTAGTTGTAAACCAGCGGTGGTTTGTTAGGTGGGGTCTGCCTGGCTGTGCCTGTGCCCGGTTCCCGACGGCCCCCGGAGCAAGGCTGGCACCCTCCCCTCTCTCTGAGCTCAACCAGCTCCGCGTTCCGGGGGCGGATGAGAGAGGATTGATTTCTGAGCTTGATAAAGAGTGTGAAAGAGGGAGCAAAAGGCTAATAGCAAAATTTATCACAGTGGAGAAAATGCTCCGATTCCTTTTTGTTGTGCTATGCATGTTTATGCCCTGAACTGTCTGCATTAAATTTCAGTTCTGTCCTCAAACGTGCCTGCATAAAAGCGATGAATGCATGGTAAATGCTTCCTTGACAAAGGAGGGTTTTTTTACTGCTTTTACTCCTGCCCTGTCTTTTAAAAAGTTAAAGAAATTACAGCCTTTCTAGCCCAATTGCACGATTGACACATTTTTTTACAAAGATGTCAAATATTGTGACCAAGGAATACCATCTTGCCAAAATTCCAAGTATTAAAGCTAATGTTTAAGTTTTAAAGCTAAAATTCTTAGAGTTTCTTGATTTTTTTTCTAATAGTGTAAAGCCTAGGACAACCAATTGTAGAGCATGTAGCCCTTTTCTGTGAGGTAGCGTTAGAAAGGGAGCAAGGAATTTTAGCTCTTGGAAAGCAGAGATTCTGCTAAATTAAAGAACAGCTCGTTAGCTCTGCTAAAGGAAACATGATAAAAAATGAGTATCATATCCTTCAGCCAAAGAGAAGTATTGGGAAGTGTTATAAACAGGAACATTGTTCACAGACTCGCTTAGGTTATGTTCACAGCACTATCAGCCTGATGAAATTAAAAATATATTTTTGCTCATTGGGCCATATATGAAGTCATAGCCCAGATAGGAATCCTAAATATCACTAGGAGTTACTTTTGCACAGCCAGTAGATGTACAATTGTAGTTCACTCACGGCCATTGCCCCGCTAGAGTAGCATAGAGGTGAAATAAGTTGTAGATAGTTGGGTAATGTCTTGCTACAGAAACCCATAAAAATATCTTCTTTCTATGTTTTTGATAAATGAGGATTAGTAAGAGATTGTTCTACAGTACTGAGCAGCATTTCTTGCTCAATTGTTACATTAAAAAAAAACAAACAGACTTGCTTTTTTTCTCTGCACGTTGGTTTAGCAATAATTTTACATGGTGTATTTATAGTTTTCCATGGTTCTTACGGAGACACCGAGTTGCAAGATTTTTAAATAGAGCATGGAAATGTTTGGCTGGAAACCATCTGCTTCTCAGTGGCACTGACCAGCCATGGGATAGGAAAAAGGAGACTGGTAGGGGAAGGAAAAAGCAAGAAGCAGAAGGATGTGCTTGCTTACTTTGTACTAATAAAAGCATAATTAAAGGGTCTGATCAGAAGGTTCTGGAACAGAGCTTCAGATCCCACTCCCAATTTTGGCCATCATTTACTTTAAGAGATTTTGGAGATCGGTCCTGGTGATAGAGATTTTTATCTGGTCTATCCGTGTAGTCAGGCCACAACATCCAACTGTCACTTCTTCCATTTTTGCCCATCCTTCCTTACAGAAAAGATTGAGGGTGTTTGGATATGGGGCTCCATTTGATCCAAATATCCAGAACTAAAGCCCCGATGATGAGCTCTGGTCACGATTCCCATTTCTGAGTTTGGATATGCACAGGTACAGAGATGGGAGAACCCAGCCCGGGAGAGGCCCGTGGCTTGGCAGGCGATGCTCTGCTGTCAGCAAGCAGGGCGAGGACGGGACGTGTAAAGATAACATTGACCATGATGCTATAAATATAGCAGTGCTATAAATTCACTTGAGAGGCTACTGGCTTTTGTATGAAGCTGATATAGAAATGGGGAGAAGGCTAATGCAGGGGTTAAGGGAGGAGTGCTCGTGCTGTCGGTGAACCCAGCAGTCGCTTAGCAACGTAATGATCAAGTGCAAGCCTGCGAGATCGACGGAATAATGTCGACGTGATTGACGCAAAATAGATCCAGTGGCTGCGAAGGAGAAAAAACACAGCCCCCAGCATCCTTCCACCACGCCTCCGGTGTACGAATAAGGAATAGTGAACAGCAACTGCTGCTGCTCTCTACCATCACCGTACCAAACTGATCGATAGCTTTGCCGTAGGGAGAGACAATTTCTATTTCAAGCGGTGCTTATGTTTCTCCAGCTGTGTTTGCACAAGGTCCCCATGGCCTCTGAGGCAGGTTGGGCATCACTCCTGGTAGTGGGAAATGCGCGTTATAAACGTGGGCGTTATGGAGGATGCTTAACCATGCAGGATCAAGTCCTCTAGGAAAAATAACCTGTACTGTGTTGGCATAACAAGTTTTAAAAGTGAAACTGCCTATGGCCAGGAGTTTTGTCCATCTCTGATTATTTTTTTTATGACTATCTGGAAAAGTGCCTATTTTTTCACAAACAGATAAGGCAGAACAGAACTTAGCGGTGAGTCCTGCGTAGGGACTGATCTTGCATTTGGGTTATTGTAAAGGATGTCTGGATTTCACAGATGATGAAATAAGTATCTTGTGGGATAATCCTCAAGCCTTGATTTTTCAGTTTACTGCTGTCCCATTAGATTCATTTCATTTCGTTAACCGTTTGTCAGCCAATTTCACAGGATTGCTTGCTTTGTCAGTAATTTTTGCAGTGTTTCAGTCATTCCATTTTGTCATTTTTATTTGCTGTCATGACTGCTGTTGTCAGAAGAGGGTCATGCTGAAGTGCCATGAAGTAAGTGACGACCATAAAGCATAGAGTATTCTATGTTGTACATTTTGCTGCTTTTTAATGCTCCCTCATTGTTATTGCATTTTAGTGATTTTGGTGTTGACTTTTTGTTACAAAGTGCAATGTGGATTAGATCATCCTAATCCAGAAATGGTAGCCATTTCAAAACCAGAAATAGGATGTCATCTCAAGCTGAAATAAAAGCCACTTTCATCAGAGGAGTATTCAGCAAATGTTTTGATAACATGAGCACATAAGGCCAGATTCCTGAATTTATGTCTCAGCACCTAAATAAGGGGCATGATTTTTCAAATATGCCCAAATTCTGCTGGATTTTTGGAGGTGGAGGGGTGGGGAGAGACGATTAGTGCAGTTTTACATACCTATGTGAGGTTAAAAGTGAAGACAAACTAGCCCTCGAAATAATCAAGATCCACTGCGGTCATCACTGTTGAGTCTTTAATCCTTGGAAGCTGGGGGATGTCCGCCTTTCTCCTTCCAGCTTCCCTTGACCGTTTTCCCTTCAGCAACCCGAGGAGAGAGGGCTGAGGCTGTCTCCTGGTCCTCTGCCCCTCATCAGCACCATTCCCTTACTGACGCTTTCCAGACATTTGTGCCATTTGCATGGAAACTGTTGCTCTTGAACAGCCTTCCACAGACCTCAATGATTATTCTTCACTCCAACTGAACAGTGTTACTTGCAACAGACACTAACCATTTCTCAATTCTTCTCACTAAAATAACACTATTATAAGAAGCTCTGTATCCTGCCAGTCATCGCGTCAGCCCTTGTTCTTAATCTTCCCCCAAAACAGGCAGTTATTGTCTTACTTTCCTACCATACAATTTTCCTTTGACAAACCAAAAAAAAAAAGTAAAAATATTATAAGAGGTTAAGGCAAAGTTTTGGGTTTGTGTGTTCTCAAAAATCTGTGAAAAGTTAATTTCTCGCAGTACCGCTCTATAGGGACTCATTTCACTCATTGGTTCTCTTGGTTGGTAAGATTTTTTTTCCCTGATACAATGGAAGAGCTTTGTCAGAAGCCGCAAGACTTTCGGCAAGTTGCAAGATAAAACAGCTCCCATGAGAGCATAATGGTTTTTTTGGTTTTTTTCACATGGGAGACTCCTAGGAGCTGTTGCAGCATGCCATCTCTCACTGATTTGCTTCTGATATTTAGTTAACAGTAAATATGAATCCTGCAAATCTAATTTAAAATTTAAAAGAATTTCTTGCCTGCAAGCTGCGTTGATGGCTTTTATACTTGAAGGCCACATCATTGTGACATAGAAATTATGTATTGTGATTTTAATATGAGGCGACATAGTGGGCATTGCAATCAGGGCAGTCTTACAGCAGCAAATGTCTATAAATTACTACCATATGCTGATTCTAGTACAGCAAATTTTATTTAAAATAGTTATCAGACTTTTCACCTTTTTAAAATGAAATTTGGGGTTAGGCAGGTTTAATAGGGATTTAATATGTTTAGTGTAACAGATGATCAAATAAGGCATAAGAAAATGGTCTTACTAAAAATCTGGAAAACCCCCAACACACCACCACCAGGCCTGCTCTCCAGCTGGAATGCGCTCGCTCCGTATTGACTAGGATACCAATCAGCTGTGAAGTGCAAGGCAGCTGATGGTTTCAAGGCTGTATCTGCATCACAGATTGTATTGGAGATGTCATGAATTTTCATTTAGGATGCATAGGAGTTACACAAATCTGCACCTTTTTTTCCTTGGATTACAATTACAGTACAGCAGTCTCTCTAACATGCTGGAGTTGGTATGGCAGGTGAAAGAAGGGAAAAAGCAAGGCAAAAAAAAAATTAATCTTGGCATTAAAGACTTTGAACAGGGAAATGTAACCGTGGGCTTCGGCAGACTTGCATGACCTTCCCGAGGGCTGTGTCCGTGCCCTGAAGGCTGCGGAGCTGATAGCAGAGCCGGCTGAAGCACAGCAGCCGGGAAGCCAGAGCCAACTCAGTCGTGCAGGTTGCTGAATAATTTTGGAGGCAGCAGTGACCTCAAGTTGCTGTGGTTAAAATTTGTCCTGAACAGGACCGCTGCTGCAGCAGTGGGGACAAGTACGGACACACAGACTTGTCTCTGTTCCCAAGTGCGTAGTAGAGCTAATAACTTCCTTGAAGACCATGTGTTGCTGTAGGATTAAGTCTGTTAATGTTAACAAAGTGCGCTGACCGTTCTGATAATAGGGTTAATATTTATAATCGCATCAGGACTGATGTAGCTATAAACTGAGCTGGTATTGAAACCTCATTAATCAGCTAAAATAAAAAATTTTCTTATCGTTTTTCCCAAGATGTATTTTAATCGTCAGTAC
This sequence comes from Cariama cristata, assembly GCF_000690535.1. Lineage (NCBI taxonomy): Eukaryota > Metazoa > Chordata > Aves > Cariamiformes > Cariamidae > Cariama > Cariama cristata. Next base: position 35,397 of record NW_009631614.1, on the reverse strand, counting down.
TCCTGAACCTACAGCTTGAAAAAAGCAAGATGCCCACAGATCTTTTAATATTGCTTGTAGCCATGCGAAGCAATTACTTTGATCCAGGCTGACAGAAAGCAAAGTACATCGTTGCCTGTATTGCTTTGCTCACCCCATATTATTGCCCGTGGGTCTGAGAAAGTTAGGTAAGACCAGTCTGAGGAGTGCTTAAAATAAGAGCACACAGTTTACTTTGGGGGGTTTTGTTTAGTGGCTGAATATACTTTCTTTAAAGGAACAGTGGCAGTGGTTTCCTCAACAAGGATGGACAGGGAGTCTATGAAAGGAACAATACAGCTACGAAGCAACAAAAGTGAGTTTCAAAGCAGAAGGTGTACACTGAGCTTGGAGTTGTCAGTCAAGTAACAGAAACGATCCTTCAGCATCTAGCATAATAGAAGATAGATTTTAATCATCCATTCGATATGGCCACAATGGGTGTGAATACAAAACAATAATTTCTAGTATTTGCAGAACAGGAAAGTTGAGTAAAAGGGTAATTGCAGGTAAAGAGATAGGGAGACATTTCCACGTTTATAGAAGTCTCATCCTGCTCTTCTCACAGTCACGAGGACAGCATTGTCCCAACCTTTTCAAAGCAGGTTTTTTGTTGATTTAAAATTATATCATGCCTTATTAAATTGTGTGAGACTCGTAATGCTAAGTTAAAGTAGGTACAAATAAGGTACTCCCCTTGGTTAGTAGAATGTAATAGTTTCTTGCCATAGACTTCTTATTTGTAAGAATGTTTAGCTTTAGTCCTGGAAGACAATGACAACCATTAAGCTCAAAAAAAAAAAAAAAATCACAAGAAGCACTCAAAACCTTGCCAAGTGTTTCCTTTCTTTGTTAGATTACAAAGACCTAAGTGCTAAAGGTATTGTTCCTACTGTGTTTACAGTGAGGTACCAATCTTTCAACTCTCGAAAAGATCCCCCTGTTCCCGTTGAAATATATGGAACAATTTGTGGGAAATCAGTGGGATTGCTTATGTGAATAACATGTACGTTCTCCAGAAAGCTATTCTTAGTGCTTTTCTAATAACACGGTATTTGCATGAGACTCACCGTGATAGGAGCATGCTCTGAATCTCGGTGTAGCAGTGCTGTAGGTTACCTGATGTCTAGGTTTGTTAATTATGTGCCAAAGCCCCAGACGTGATGCGGGGGGTACGTGGCTAACAGGGCTCACACCAGCCAGCAGCAAACCAAAGAAACACTGAAGAAGGTCTCCAGTTCAGTACTACCAAGACTGCGGTAAGGCTCATAGAGAGAAAGGGATTAATAGCCCGGGATTGCTGCCCCGGGTTAGCTGCCTACGGTTCTTCATTTTGGTGATGGATGAGTACTTCACAGGAGGAGCGGGTTAGGGCAGATGATGAGGAAGTGCTGGTACCACCATCTTTTTATTTCAAATTTTAAGAACTCTTCTATTCAGGATGTGGGTGACCAAAGTCAAGTCACTCCCCTTCCGTGGGCGTTCACAGTTACACTGCACTGGGGAGCAGACCCAGCGAGACCGGGTAACCCTGCACGCTCCATCCTCCTTCCCAGCAGTCGCAGGACTCGTCGGGAAGGAGCCAAGCCGTCGTGATTACCTGGGGCAGAGGAGCACCAGAGGACCCCTCGTTTATACAGCGGATCTAGTGGTGAGGGACATCCCTCAGAGAGAACAGATGTGGGTTTTGACCCCTGCTGCGTGGATCATTTCTGGTACCTCATTTGGTGGCAATTGACACAAAATCTTTAAGCAGTGACTTAGGAAGAGACCACAGTTTCTTCCATAACAGCACTTTAAATACAAGAGCTCTTTCTTTGGGTCCGTAAGATCTTTTCTGCACAGTGGTGAATCTGATTATTATTAATGAAAGCAGTTGTATCTGCCATCATGCACCCAAGACAGGTCAGGCCTGGGGGCAATCTGGCACCCAAACACAGAGGGCTTCAGTTGGGGTGTGGGTTAGAAATCGAACCACAGCATCCTCCAGATCATCCTCTGGAGTCTGTGGCATCACTTCAAGGATAAATAAATCCATCCTTTGGTCTGGAAGTGCCTGAAATGGGTTGTCTGAAGGTTTTCCTAGCTGGCAGGATATTTTAAAAGTGAAAGACTCTGGAGCTTAAGGTAGCCAAGGCTTCGGTGGAAGATTCTGCAGTGCACACACTGACTGGCAGACTTTTCTCATGAGAAGGAAGGGCTGTGGGGTTAAGCGTTTTATGATATGAACAGACCTGAACCTGGAGCGTCTGCTTCTAGATTTGTTCTATAGCCACTAGACAAAAGCAGACGTGTCTGCTCCTTCAGCCACCCTGTCAGCCTCAGCATCAGAGCTAGCCTCTCGGCAAGTTTCATGCCTGCTTGGTTTGTAATCTGAAATTTCCTTTAGGCAAGAGAGAGGTGCCAGTGACTTGATCACAACTACATCACCTCTGGGCATGCACAGTAACAAGAATTTTTGTCTCCTTAAGTTTTGGAGTGAAACTGCCAGTATAACTTCTGTATAGAAGGAAATGGACACAGAAGTCCTTTATGAACCTTAGGAGGACTGTTTCATTTTTAAAGCACGAAAAGGCCCGCTGAACAGAAAGGGAAATAAGAGAATCTTGTGGAGCCTGTTCTGTGAATAAATGGGAACACAAACATACCCTAAAATAAAAACATACCATAAAATTCACTGAGTAGGTGCCCAAAGATCCAAAATCCAATGCTTCTGATACTTTCCATAACTACCATTATTAGCTGTGTTATCTAACAGTGTGTAAAACTGGTAGGTTAAAACTGAAATGAAGGATCCCACCCCTCCACACAACGAAGGGAAGATCAACTCCTGATTGCACTTCATCGGGAGCACAAAATGCTTGTGTGCTTATTCCACTCGGTGTTTCCCGTTTAACCATGAGTTAATTTAGTGTAGCCTTAAAAAGGAAGAATGTGCTCTGGAAGGTGTTTTTCTGAACTGCTCGTAAGCAAAGGTTTTGTTTTTAACTATGGCTTACCATTGCTGATTGTTTTATGGGAAAGATTTAATGATACCATCTTAGTACTTTTAACCTGATACTGCTCATTAAAAAATGAAAATATTCAAGCATTCCAAAGCCGTATTTACCACGTGTTGATATGGACAACCTTTCAGCTGGTGGCTGTTGTATCTAACTTCCCACGTCTGTTTACAATTTCAGGAGCACGGAAGTCATGAGTACTGTCTCAGGTACACGAAGTACAACAATCACTTTTACTGTCCGACCTGGAACCAGCCAGCCGATCACACTGCAGAGCAGGTCCCCAGACTATGACAGTAGGACCTCAGGAGCAAGACATGCTCCAAGCCCTGTGGTTTCACCAACAGAGATTAATAAAGACATCATGCCTGCTCCTCTGACTGCTTCTGCTTCAGCTTCATCTCCTTCTCCAACTTTGTCCGATGTATTTAGCCTACCCAGCCAGCCCCCTTCAGGGGACTTATTTGGCTTGACCACAGGGCGCAGCAGGTCTCCTTCTCCCTCAATATTACAACAGCCAATCTCAAATAAGCCTTTTACAACTAAGCCTGTCCACCTGTGGACTAAACCAGATGTGGCAGATTGGTTGGAAAGTCTAAACTTAGGTGAACATAAAGAAACATTTATGGACAATGAAATAGATGGCACTCATTTACCAAATCTACAAAAGGAAGATCTGATAGACCTTGGAGTGACTAGAGTTGGGCACAGAATGAACATAGAAAGAGCTTTGAAACAGCTGCTGGACAGATAAGAATAGCTATTTTGCCTCACAAACTTCTGTTGATAACTAGAGATGGGCTGGTACTGAAATACCCCAAATGCCTTGTCTGTCTGCGAGTGCCAGCAAATTTGGGGGAGGGGGGTGGGGAAACAGTTTAATTCCTGGTACTCAGGTAATGCAGACTGTATGCTACATGCCCAAACATAAACCTAAGTATGTTACGCAAGAGGGGCCATTTTATTTCAAAGTTGTGGGGAGACATGAGAGAGAGAGAGAAAATTGTTAACTTCAAAAATGCTATTTCTTGTCAATGCCCTTCTGCTGAAACCATTACATACCACTTTTCTTTCCATTTAAAATTGCAAGCATTTCATTTTTTTTATTGAAAAGCACTATATTCTCTTCTTGACGTTCAGTCTCCGAGCAGGCTTCCTTCCCCAACCCTTAGTTCATTTTAAGAGGATGGATTGCTTCATTAGCGTTCAAGCCCATTTTTATCAGTAGCAGAGGCACGATATGAAGACAGGTGCAGGAGTTCATATTACTGTTTTTTACCAGTTTAGCTCACTGATTCGTTGGCAGTGAAGCTGGTTGTTCTGCTGGAATTAGTTCAAAGGTAACCTTGCTCTGTTTTACTTGGTATTTCTTTATTTCTGCAGTTATACTTAGCACTCTTCCAAGGTGGCAGAACAAGTTCAATACATGCTCCATTGACTTGACCTGTAAGACGATGCAGACGTTGCATAAAAACTGAGGAGGAATGCACACTTAGAGGTACAACAAAATGAAGCTAGTTTGAACCTGAGACCCCCAGTTTTCAACCAGCTAAACTCCTGCTAGGTTGTAATATGAACTCTACAAGCCAGTAAAAATTTGGGGTTATGTACAGACACATGTTTTGGACTTCACGGTCAGCTACTCAAATATGCTGAACCCTGAGAGGTACTTTTTCATTCAGTGAGTGGTAAGTGCTTAGCTATTTTGAAGATCAGGCCAAGAAAGAAGAAAAAGATAGTTGAATGTTCCCATTGAAGCCAGTGGGAAAGCTGCCAGTATTTTAAGAGAGAGAGGGATTTCAGCCTGTTAGCAGAAATGGAAATGTTTCAGCTCGTTAAAAACAAGAAAAAAACAACAAAGGTAGAAAGGTAATGCTAAGACGGAGAGTTATATAGTGTCTCAGAATGCATGCGTTCCAAGGGCCAGGAGAACTGGGTAGGTATCCAGTTTCTCATTTTTATCACCGTTAACAGGTATTGGCTTCTTGACAAGGATGACGGACTGAGCACTTCAGGGGGAGCTGGACGCTGTCCGTCAGCCTCCCGTGATTTCTTTGCAGGGCTGTGGGTGAGGTCACAGGAGAGTTGCGTGCTCCCGGCTAGAAACCGGGGTGGACTGGGTGGTGGGGTAACAGAGCGCCAGAGCTTTCCAGGAGACTTCAGTCAGCAGGGGAGAAACACACAGATTTGGTTCATCTGACTTTTTTTTTTTTTTTTTAAAGTTAACAAGTCTCTCTCTGCATGTTTGACCTCCCCTTGTAATTAACACCTCTTAATATCTGTGAGTTTTGTAGGTCTTTATTAACATAATATTCAAGATGTTCAAGGTGGGTAAATTGTGTGTGGATGGCTAGACTGCCTACCTACCATCATTTCAGGTTCTCTTACATTTTGCAAGGTACCTGAACTTTCTTTCCTTGATATGGTCCAGCCTATCTCTAATTTTTTTATTGTGATTCTTTTTTGCTCACAAACAAGTGTCTAATTAGGTCTGCAACAGCCCTAGTATGAGTACATAAAGTTTAGCGTTTTAAATATCTTTCTTTACTGCAAGTTTAAATAGTTGTACAGATAGTTTATAAGCACAATATTTTAAGAAAAATAAGTGGCTGGTCTACTGGGCAGCCTTTGTGCCACTTCAGTGCTAGAAAGTTAAAAACAAAAGTTAAAAAAAAAAAAAAAGAAAAAAAAAACAAGCAACAAACTTTTGTGGTTTACTACTATTTCTGTGGAATAATTATAAAGTCTTGACCTTTTTAAAATCAACCTCATTTGGATGCATCTGAACCAGCAGAGCTGTGTTATATTTTCTATCTTTGCTAGAACTTCTACAAAGGAGGATGAATATTTCTTCAAAAGTGATTATAGTTACCAATGCATTGGATACTCATAAAAAGCAACTTATTTAGCCTCCTGCCCCCTTTATGGAACAACAAATCTTTTGACTTAACATCTGTTACTACGCTATATTTGTATTTGAAAGTTCCAAGTAACCTTGTAATAAAAATCAAGTACTAAGGCATTTTACTTTCAAGAGTACTGAATTTTTCCATAGGTGGTGTAGAAAATGGCAGTTTCATTCAGATAGTCGATACAGGCAACTTGAGGCCATCAAATACTTTAAGAAGTGTAAAAATGGTAATTTAGCCATCATTGTCTTCCATTTGGTGAAATGACAGAATTCAGTAAATAAACCACTAATGCCATGCTCTTTTTTTTTTTTTTGTTTCTTTGGGTACAGTTGATATTACCTCTATAACACGTGCCAGAAAATACATTAGAAAATATGGTAGTAAAAGAAAATGTAGAAGTTGACTTTTAAGCTGCTTGTTGATCACAACCTTCTTGTTGAATTTACGGTGAACGAGTGCTGACATCATACACGGTAAATTACAGTTGACAGTAATCCCTTTCTTACACAGGTGTGTTTCTTGCTCGTATATTTTTTCAGGTACTGAAAGACTAGGTACAATACAGTTAGTAGAAAAGAGGTTTAACACGTTAAAGAGTCAACGAAATAGTTTATTTTTTACATTGTGTCTTACAAAGTAAAGGTAAGGAGACCTGAGAGGACCTGCTTTCACCAATAAAATACACCTCTGCCAAGATGGATTGGTCGCTAGCTCTGTGTGATGATTTGGCTACAGAAAGCAATAGTAACAGAACGGCGTTGCCTCCGAGTATTTTCATCAGTCTGGAAATGTTGGGGGGAGGAGAGAAGACCCATTTATTTCATGCTACTATGATAGTGAAAAACACGTTGTTAGAGATCTATGAAATACGTTATGATATTCTGGGTTTTAGGATCAACTTTTGTTTATATACTGTAATTTAAATAAATTGCATTTACATGCCTAGTTTCTGTAATATTTGTGTATACAATACCAAAATCTTACAAGATGTAAATTGTGTATAACTGCACAGACTCCTTTCCCTAGGTGTCTGAGAACATTTTAAGTTTAACTCATATATTATAAAATGACTAGATGTGACTGTTGATTTACAGAATTTACATATCACAAAAGTTAATTATTTGTGGTACTTAAGTTAATAAAAATAGTGATTTTTTTTTTTCTCAGTTCTTAAGAAGCATTACCCAGTTGATCTGGCGATGATTATGTGTATGAGCCACAAATATTGATAATTTTTCCATTACATTTTTTCTTTTCTTTTCTAGATATTAATATGTTCCTCGCTATAGTTTGTGTAACAACTTGTGTTCACGTTATCTATGTTGCTGTAATTTTTGTGCTTTAATTCCTCTTATTTCAACTGATTAAAAAATCAAGCTCCTGTAACTTGCACTTTTCCCCAATCCTTAATACTCTTGTATGGCAACCAAAATTACTGTAAGAAATAAATATAATATTGCACTAAGGTTGTGGTTCTGATTGCAAATAGAGAACACTGTCTGAATTTTTATTAAAAAAAAAAAAAAGTTGCCAAAAAGCTTGCAATCTGATGTTATTGAAAGCGCATAAAATGCTTTAACAAAATGTAGATAGAATTAAGGCAAAATAATTGATTTATTCTTGGGAAAACATTTCCTTTTTATTCCTTCTTTTTGGTTAAAGCATTATTTATGCCGAACATTAGTTCATTTACTGAATTTCAGATTCATGTTTGAAATTTGAAAAGTAAAAATTTTCAGCAAGAGGTAGAGAAATACGTATCTATTTGCCTTAAGGTGGATTTCAAATAATCATTGAATATTTTTTTTGTTGGCTGACCGTGTGTGTGGGAATGCATGCTCTGAACTCGGTACTACTGGTCGTACAAGGCACTCGACTCTGGATCTCTTCCGCAATTTAATAAGGCACTGAAAAGTCTGGGGGAGGCTGGAGCTTTCGCAGGGCAGAGCAGCTTTACGGAGGTGAAAAGAGACAGTGCTCCTTCTCAGACTCCGTGCGTCTTGCGATTAAAAACCTGTACCGGCAGGGTGTATTTGTACTGTGAATAAACAAGGCTTAAAATGAAAAAAATAAGGAAACAATTCACATCTTCTTTTGGCTTAATCTAAAAATTTGTTTTTCTATCTTTAAATGGTGATGCAATGGAGAATATTTTTTATTTTCTAAGATACTGGAATAAATGCCTGGAACTGTTGCCATTTGGTTTCATATGTTCCTTAACTACTCTTCTCAGATGTTGTTCTAGTTCATCATTTTTGTAGTTACCTATTATTTCTCTCATATTTTTCCAACAACAATGACTTGGCAGCTTTGTTTTGTTAAAAAAGATAGAAGGAAAAAAAAAAACAGCCTTTTTTTTTTTTTTTTTTTTCATTTCAGGTATTGTGGCAATCCGGTGATAAACTCTGTGTATCTAAATAAAGTCAGGTATTTACAGTGCAAAACAAAGAATGCTTTGCAATTGTCAACGTTTTGTTGGTCAAAGAAATGAGAAGATTTGGTCATTGCTGTTGTAGTGTACATTGTATCAATGTGTTGCGTTTTGTTTCATTCTTGATTTTCTGTATTTTTCTGCATTTTGTGGTCTTTCATTCCTTTTGTCCAAAACCATGAAAAAAAAAAAAAAAAACAAACAGTAGCTATGATGGGCCGTCCAGAATAGCACGGTTGTGACAACACTTCAGAACACGTGGTTTTAAAAAAAAATGTACGTGCCTTATCATTTTCAACCTGGATCAGCTACACTGTATTTAACGTAAAGAGCTTTATCTTCAAGGTATTGTAGTACCTGACAAAAAGAGCTTGTAGAGCTGGTTTTTGAAGCGAGAAGTCCGTGTCGCTGCATTAGGAAAAATGGTTAGAAATACTGAAATTATTTACATCTTATTGTGAAACATTTTTGGCATTGTGAGACTGATTTGAAGTCCTCTATTCAAACCAAGTAAAGGGGGGGCGGGGGGAGGAAATGAAGAGAGACTGTTATTTTGGGTTCAGTTTACTACCATAAATACTTGCTTGGTTCTTCGTGTAGTTGACATGTACTGTATTTCACAGGCAAGGCAAGAATAATAAATACGCCAAGTGGACTTTAACGCTTTTGAGTCTGAAGCCAACTGGTTCTATGACGCTGACATCTAGGGCATTTGATGGACGTAGTCTGAGAGCAATACAAGATCTTTTAAAATACGTCTTTATTTTAAACAATTGTCATTCTTTCTACAAGAAGTCATTTTTAGCAAACTTTTTATTTTGGCCTGTTTAAGTCAGAAAGAAAGTCTGACTATGATTAGACAAATTATACACTGGATGAGAAATCTTTAAAGCACTGTAATGTGTTTTCTAGTTTATATGTGGCTATGTTTTATCAATTTTATGTTTTGAATGTTAGCATCTCCATATGATCCTTCATCCGCATCAAGCATGTTCTTTTAATGAGAATATAGCTTTTGTCTCCAGTGCTGTAAATCTCAGACTGTTTTGGACAATTTTAAAAATTGCAATTTGATGAATAGCAGATCTTTCAGATCCAAACTGCAACAGAGTGCAAGGTATTTAGGCTAGGAGTTAGTCCGAATAGCTGGTGGGTTATTTCCCAGATGTACTTGCAGAACTGAAGTTTGGATTCTCAAGTAAAATTTAAGTTTTCCCTCAGGACTAATGCTAGAAGGAATACGTGCACGTGTGTGTGAGTTCTTGTATGCTTTTAATGTAAAGGTTCTTGGCCAGCATTAGAAATTAATGTACAAATAGGACACCAGTGTTGCATGTGCTTAAAAATGTATTGGAATAAATGTTGCAGTGTACCATTTTGCTTTGAGAAAAATCTGAAGAGAATACAATATACAGAAATCTCAAAATGTAATTCATGTTTTAGTGGGTTATTTTCCACTGATATTTTTGCATTATCTAATTGTCTCTAATCTCCCAGCTTCTTTGTATACTTAAAAGCTATTTAAAGCAATTTCTGGTAATTTCTGAAAAAAAGCCTTGGAACAGCTGAGACTGAGGTTTGGGGGAGCGGAGGTAACCTCTCTGCTGCACAGCCTTCTGAAACCTTTGAGTCATTTTCCTCAAGGATGTTCTTCTTCAAAACAAATCCTGAGGGAAGCGTTGCCTCATTACCATGATGCAAAGAATTCACGGCTCCCTAAACGGGCGCTCAGTTGTCCGTAACGAATTTTGCGAACCGCCAAGCGTGGTGCTCCCTACCCAACCTGTCCCTGGAAAATACTTAGTGAGGAACTCCTGTGACCATCTCATTCATTTGCCATTTTGCTTTGACCTTGTTGGTGCATCTTGAGGTCTCATTTGAAGCTGAGTTCAGACCTTTCAAGATGTGCAGTGGTGAAGTCAAGGTGAGAGCTCTAAGTCTCTCAGGAGAGGACAACAGAGGGAAAGGTGGCTGAGACAGAACTTGAAGTGTCATTTATTTATTAGTCCACACGCGGTGTTGAAAAAATGAACAAAAATAACTTCTTTTATATCTGGACATACTCACAGTTGAGCTCTGTGTCTAACTGTGCAAAAAAATACCATTGTGATTGGAATTTTATTTCTTACGTCAAGCCAGGCTGTATCCCCTATTCTCCATTTGCTCTATCATCTGTCTCGGCGATTTTCTTTCTTTACAAAGCAGCAGATGTTAGTTTTAATGTGGGCAACACTCTGTAGGGCTGCTTAGTTCACCAGTAAGACTTGGTAGTGAGCCAGTAACAGATTACACGCTGTGCATTTCACCTGAGGTTATTCTGAAATCTCTAATAACGCCAATTTTCTGCATTACAGAGAAGCCCTGAAACAAGGGTAGGTGACTTCCAGAAGATACTTTGCAATTTTTAGAAAAGAAGTTTTCTTTTAGAGAAAAATTCTTCACCTGTGTGTTCAAAGCAGATCATTTCCACACCTTGCCTTTCAGTCTGTCATTTCTGCAAACGGGTGTTCTCATATCGCCTTGGTACTGTTAGGCAATCTTCAACCCTTTAAAGAAAAGTCACTAATAATAGAGCTAATACGGTGGGTGTTAACTGTTTGTGCTGATGACAAGGCCGGTTTATTCGCAGGGAAGATCAATATAGCACATTATACACTTGAAAGACCAGTGCAATGGAATCAGGGAAAATTTGCTTGTACAAAATGCACCAAGCGGAAAATCTCGCCGTGAATCCACGGGATTAATCTGTTACAGGTGACAGAAAGGAAGAGAAAACTTTGTCTTGATAAAGACGTGCACAATACATAGCCATGGAAAAGGCAAGGCATTTTCAAGAAGAAATAAGGACCTATTAATGTGAGTGGGCTGAAGGGCGTTCACAGGAGCTCATCTGCGACGGGTACAATGGGGAAAGGTGTGGGAAACAGCTGCTGGCGAGATGCTGTGAGTGGGGGCTTACAGCGGGTTTTAAAATGCCTCGGTCTATTTAACCAAGCAAATAGAAGGCTGAAATGAGATGTCTGCTTTTCCCACTCACATGAGTGGGTGAACAGGCAGAAGAGAGATTTTAACTAAAAGGAAATTCGGCGCTAGAAGAACGCGTTACCAACGGGCGATGAATAAATTCAGATTGGAAACTGGGAGAAAGTCCTGACTGTGAGAGGAGCGGGGCTGCGGTGCAGTCTCCTGCAAGGAATAGCGTGGGAGTTCACAACCCCGGGCGCTGAAAGTTCACAAATTCGGGATCAGCCCTGTGTTTATTTCTCACGGTATGCAGTTTACCCTCGAGCAACTTCTTGCCAACTCTTCTGCCGAAGCCATGGGCTGGGCTGGGAAAGATGGGGTGGTGGGAGCCCAGCCTAGCCCAGGGGCAAGCCCCCTTGGCTGGGAAGATGGGTGGAGGCTCGAAACCAGGGTTTCCCCACGGGACTGAGGTGTTTGCACTGTGCCGTGAGGGGTGACATCTTCTCTCCTAGCATGGCACAGGAGAGGCTGCAAAGGCTCACGGGACGAGTCTCAGTCATCGGAGAGCAGGGTGGGACACGAGGGATTGGCAGCTGGGAAGCCCACCCATCACCACAGCTGCTACAGGAGGTGATTATATGTTTTACATTAAAAAATAATAATTAGATTAATACCGGAGCACTACATGAAGCACTGGAGCAGAGAAACAAAACCTAGGGTATGCATGAAAGAGATGCAAACCCCTAATGCTAGGCTGCAGGGTTAATATATTATTTCAGGGGAGAGGGGCTGCGTACCAGCAACAATTTGTTCAGGAAAGATAAAATCCTGCCACCTCTGCATGGCAGTGCATCCTCTTGCTAGCATAAAAGTAGATGTTTGAGCTGTAACTCATTAGGGATTAAATTCAAAATTACAAAAGATGGAGACTCAGCATGTAGCCCTGATGTTGCTGTTAGTTAGTGCTGTACCAGTTATTCCTCACCTTCAGGTTTTGTTTGTGTTCATGGGTTGGTTTTTTGTTTGTTTTTTTTTAAAGAAAGAAACAGCTGAAGACCGTTGGATTGATGTTGGCATCACTCACACCCTGTCCACTGTAGCTGGGAGTTTTTATGTGTATTACATCACAGCTGACATCATATCACAGATCATTATAAAAAATCAAAGCCAGGAAAGCAAACACCAGGTTTTGCATTACCTGAATTCAGGAGAAACAAATTTAAGTTATTCTTGACAGATTTTGTTAGATGGCATTGTGGACATAACAACTCACACGTCCCTCTGTAACAGGGTGCCCACACATTATGAGGACGGACTGAGGGTGCACGGGAAGGGAAGGGGACGGGGACCCCCGGGAGGCTGCGCCTGCACCCGAGCATCGAGGTGCTTGGGCACAGTTGCACCCAGGTGTAGGCAGCACCATGCTGCACTCTGCTTCTTTCTCTAAGTGTTAAAGCGCCCAGGGAAGGCAGTTTCTCTGGAAGACCTATTTCAGATTAGATGGAAGTTACTGAAATTCAAAAAGTGATGGACTGGCATCTGGTGAGGCCTGGTCCACCGCAAATTCCCTTACCGGCATCCTGCTAACGAGAACACAAATTACGACAAACAAAGGCACCTGACCACCATTCAGGGGCATTTCAACCTCCTCCCCTCTTTGTTGACTGTTTGTTGCCTGGTCAGGTGGTTTAGCCTTGGGGCTCATAAAAGAGAAGGACCATGAGATGGGATGGTTTTTACCGCTCTGTTGGGAAGAGCTGGGGTCAGAGCTCCAGGTTGGAAGTCTCATTCCTTTTCTTGCACTGTTTAAGGGTAAGGATTTTTAATTTCAGCCTATTTTGCTTTAATACTGTTTGTCTTCTTCTTTCTCCAAGCTGTGTGCTAGGTCATGTCATTCCCCTTTCCCCTTCACCTTAGAATAAATGTTATCATCAGGGCAAATACTAGGGTTGAGGTTTTAGTTCAGCGTGTATGCAAGGACAGCAGAAAATTTGTAGCAATTTCTATAAAGCCCGAAAGCTTAATTTTTAGCAAAACACATTACTTTTCTTATTTATTTCAACCATTAAATAACAGATGAAGGAAACTTTCTAACCAGAGGATGCTGCTTCAAATGGGAAAAATCCTGTCTAGTTAACCACATTAACAAATCCTACGAGGAACGGTTTTTCAGAGATTTGAAAGGCAAAAACCAATATTCAGAAACCAATGTGTGGTTGTGGATGACTCGATGTCTCCTACAGGGCGACAGAGTAACCTATCGATAAGGACACCGATGCTGCCATCCAGTTGGATTGTGACAATATTTGGTTATATTTGCTCACTTAGAGTACTGACAGTAGAAGTTTTATTTGATTATTTGAGACTCTTCGATTTATTATAAGAGTAAGTTTTATCCCTTAACTGTAAATGGAGGCTCAAAGAAAACCTCCCACAAAAATAAAAGCAAATCGTTCTGGTTTGTTTGGGATTTATGTCTAAGAACTGTTGAACATTTGGGGTTGTAACACGGCCTTACGCAGAGCAAAGCGGAAAACCAGCCCCATGAGTAGTCTCGGTGCTTCTCGGAGAAGCTGTGCTGGTTCGTTTGGGTTGCGAAGGCTGGCAGGACCTCGCACGACCGAGATGAGGCAAGTGCTGCCCTGCTTGGTGACATTTTTCTACAGCATGTTAAGAGTGATGGTGCATCCGGACTACCCAGAGATCTGAGGAGCGTTTTCAGAAGCACTTGAATGCGCTCCTCATCTAGGACAGCATTTACGGGGCAATTCAGGCCAGCAAAGATGTAGGCAGGTGACTGAGAGTTGCTTACATTAATGAAAAGTGGAAACACTCAAAACCCATCCTGTTACTCGCTGGTCAGCTATCACTTTTTTTTTTACTCAGCTTCTTTTTGCTGACTAATCTCTTGTTCTTCCTAGATATATGATGTTCTTTATTTTCCTTCTAGTGCTTTCTACTTCACATTAAATATTTTTCCATGATTGCTTCCCAACAAAACTTAAAAAAAAAAAAAGAAAGAAAATTAGATCTACCTAAGTGAATTCTGGGCACAGATCATAACCATTTTATACTCAGGCAAAGTATATGCATTCTGCGTGGTAAGAAACAGTGGAATGGTATTACTAGCAGGTGATGATTTATTAAATAAAAAAACCCCAAACAAACAAACAAAAACCAAACAAAATCCATACAGCTGTGTGTATTGGCGAACTTCAACATGTGTGTAAGTGACCAGAGAACTCTCCTGGCCGCAGACGCGGGGGGTGAGCCGTACCGCGGCTACAGAGCCGAAGCCTGAGCACAGTCCCTCCTCTGCTCCTCTGCCCAGCGCTTACGGGGGAAACAGGAGAACGGCTGTCAGGAGCAGGAGAAACAGATGGCAAGTGCGTGGAGATAGATGTTACACACATAGTAAGTGTTGTGTAGCGTGATGGCTAAAGGAGTTGTCTGGGCCAGGAGGGCTGGAGCTGTAGCCAAGCTCCGTTGTTCGGTGTAAAAACTCTGCTGCTGCTTTTCATGAGAGCATGTACATTGCTGAAATCCTGACTTCAATTACGATTTGTCTTTTTTAATTACTACCTAGGCTAGTAGGTACTTCTCCAACCTATAGTTTGGTGATCTTAATTTGGTAAAGGTTGGATATTTCTACTGTCATATACACCTAACTATTGAATTCAGAGGCAAATGTTAGAACAACAATGTCTATACAATAGGTTAATAAAGGGCAGGATTTAATCAACCATTTCTAATATGTTTAGAGTCCTTCAATATAAATAGCATTTTCTTTATAATATGGATACTTACAACTTCAATGTAGGAATATTTGAATTTGGATCTGTTTGTAGTTTTTGGCTAGAAAAGCCAAAGGCCAAAACTAACACTAAGGTTTACAGAAGGAAAAGGTTATTCAAGTACAAATTAGCAGCACTGCAGTTTTAAAAAACAGTAGACTCAGCTAGAACGAGCTCACTGGAGAATTCGTTTCCAGATTGCAATGGAAATAACACCTGATACTTAGTAGAGAAATGTTATTATAAACTTGGAATGCTACCAGACTGTATTTGAGTTCTTATACTGCTACATTAAGAAAGATTTTTGACTGCCTTTATTTTTATCAGTGCTTTGCTGACCACATTAAAGTTTCTTGCACTGTTGTGCAAACACAAGGGAGCCAGAGCCCTAAGAGGCTTAGTTAATTAGGAATTTTTTCTAGCTGGCATAAATAGATGAATTCAGGGTAAGATGATACATGCGGTAGCTTATATTTTACCAGAAACGGCAACAGCACTCTGTGTGCCTGGGAATAATAATTGATCTTGAACTTGAGCATAAAGCTACTAACGCTCACCAGGCTGGGATGCGTGTAGGCCGATGTCCAGGGCGGTTTGACACAGACAAACGTGTGCGTTTGACTCACAGCAACATTGACAATAATGTTAGAAGGAATACAAATGTAAATAAGCATGTCATTATCTAGTACCATGTAGGTTAAATGAACATATGTTGCTGAAAAAAAATGAGTAAGCAAGTGAGCTAGGGCATGGAATGGCACGCTTAAGGAGAAGCTGGCCAACAGGCCTGAGAAACGTTACCTGGGGACACAACTACTCTCTCCTGCTATTTTCCTGCCAAGAGGAAACGGTCTCAAGTTGTGCCAGGCATTGGAACGGGCTCCTCAGGGAGGTGGTGGAGTCATCGTCCCTGGAGGTGTTCAAAAAACATTTAGATGTGGCGCTTCAAGACATGGTTTAGTGGGTTTAGTGGGCATGGTGGCGTCAGCTATACGGTTGGACTTGATGATCTTTGAGGTCTCTTCCAACCATAACGATTCTATGATTCTCAGTATGGCAGGCAAGGCAACATTAGCTGATCTTGCATATAAAAGTGCTTACCCTTGTTTTAGTAAAAGAGGGTAACTTGGCTCTTCTTGGTTTCTACTGTGAAATACGAGCGCTCCAGTAAGGGCCGTTGAGAGGATGAACCCACCCATGAAACAAAGAGCTGCTCCTTGGCTCTGGCCCCGCTCTGGATCTGGCCGTTACCAGCTCCCTTTCTTCCAGAGTTTCAGCAGACATCAATTCCTGTCCAGGATTCAACAGAACACCTAATACGATTTTAAGAATGTCTTTGTACCTCTGTTGACCTACCTGAAGTTTAGTTTGTCATATGTTTTGCTTTCAATGAAAGGCCAATAATTACTGGTGCTGGGCGTGTGCACTGTAAACTTTATTCCAGAAAATCTAGACTTTTAATTTAAGATTTTTTACGTTAAATGCTAGACTGTGGACCTTAAAAAAAATTAACATGACATCACTTTCACTTAGAGCAACTACTTGTCACAGATCACTGTAGATCTAAATACGATCCAAACTACTCTCTAACAGGTATCAATTACAAGGTTGGCCAAGAGTGTTTACAAAAAAACAGAACTCTTTGAACAGCTGCAGGTAGAATTGTCTCACCTGACTTTTCCCTCTCACTGATATTATCCAGCAATGGTCTACCCATCCTAAAATAGGGACATCTCTAGCTGTTACAGTGCTACCCGGGGATTTCGTATTAGCCCTCTGCTAGCTGCCGGCACTGTTGGTCTACACCAGACTTGCGTCGTGGCCTTGCCTTGCCAATGGAGGACACTGCAGCCCAGCCATGGCCGGGGCTCACAGAAAGGACAGCAGTGATGCAGCACGGCACGTGCTGGGCAAAGCTGAGGTGTTAAACCACTCCTGCTCATCGCTCTCCTTTATTTTACCGAAAGCAGATGTGAAATCAGAAACTAGAGATACTGCAAGAGGAAACCGGCATGCGGAGGGATGCACAGAGGACTGCGTTTATCAACTGGACCTCTCTTCAGATCACAGTGTGAAACCTGGCAGCACAGCTGGCCAAAGAAACGCAGTTTAAAGCAGTGACCCAAACAGCTGTAACGGCATCTGCAATCACCGGGAGCATTTTCAACACAAAAATGCCCTGTGTAAGCAGATATAAAGGAGTAGCTCAACTATTTAAAGAAGGAAACGGGTCAAACACGTTAGTAAATGCTGTGCTTTGAGTGCTGTGCCTAGCCACACCAGCAATGCCGGGAGCTGCGGTGGGAACTCCCTGGTAGGAAAGGAGGGTCAGCGCTAACCGTCCGGACACGGCTTGAGGGTATGGCATGGCCTGACACGGGGGCACGCCTCAATAAGCCAGCAGCCATTGAGTAAGTTGTTCATGTAGTAATTCATCCTGAAATTGAACACTATTCAATTACTCCACAGGGCTATGAAATTACCATGGGACTCCTTTTAGGCTAGTGTCATCCTGTGGGCTTAAGAAAAATCTTCATTAATTCACTAATTCACCAAAGAATGTAACCTTTACAATTTTTCTGCACAGAGGAATGATGTGGGTGCACGGTGGATGCTGGCGTTGTACTTGCTCCTGCCTCAGTGCCTCCGGCACGACCTCCTATGTTTGACGGCTTCCTGGCCTCGTCTCTAATCACTGATGCTACTGAAGCAAAATATTTCTTTATCCAGTTAAAAAGTTCTAATAATTCTTCAATGACAGCTTTACTAGGCTTAAAACAGTGAGGAGAATTGCTATCAATAAAAACTATAAACCTGACATTTTCACAACTAGTCTGAGCGAAGGTAATATTATTTAGCCTCTTTGGCCTCGTTGCTAAAATGGGCAAGGAAGCAAATTGCCTAATTTCTCTAAAGCTTTTGTAGGCATAGGCCTTGCGAACCTCTCAAAAGAAAATCAATTAAATAAGATTCTCAGCGATGGTCCAGCTCCTGACTTGACGTTAGCCTGACATTTATTCTTCACTTAGGACTCCTTCTCTTGCAGTGGACCTTGTTGTCTAGATAATTAATGAATCTTGTTTAGCTTTTAATTTTTGGTATCTCTGGCATCTTGTATTTTTGCAGTATGCTGCATTACCTAAAACATCTAGAACCCAAAATCTGGACTTTGACACTGAAAGTGCTGACCTGGGAAGTCAGATGAGCCCAGCTCTCTGAGGATCATCATCTTTTTTATGGTGGGAATTCTGCTAGAAGTTTATGGTCAGACAAAACAGGTGTAGCCACCCTCCGGGCTTTGAGCTGAGCCATAAGCACAGCTTGGAGGAGAAGGCCACCAAAAGCCACCCTTTGGCTCTTGGATTCTCATTTGGGCATCCTCCTTTGCCTGTAGAAAGAGAAGAGGTGAAGGCATCTATCTGCACGGCTGTGTGATTTTTTTTTTTTTTTTCTTTTTTTTTTTTGCTTTTTGGAGCCTTTATGGAGCAGATTAGCACCATGCCTCATCTGAAGACTAACAAGCTGGTATTTTTAACTCTGAAGTGCCACTGTTTCTTTCTTTTTAGGTAGGTGTATAGATAGATAGATGGCTGCCGTGCGAACAGCCAGCTCAAACGCAAGACGTGACCATCAGCTCCTGTTCCCTGCAGGCAGAGCCCCAGCTTCCCATTTTCAGTGGGCTTAGATAATGGAAACAGCTAGATTTTCTTTTTTGGCTATTTAAATAACAGTAATTGTTTAGTTAATTTTGCCTGACTCCAAGTGGTCATTAAACTCCGGTTTTGTGGCAAGCTGTACTAGATCACCACGCACCTCTTTTTTAAGGCTCCCTTGCTGCGTGCAAGGCACTTTCCAGGCAGTCGAAGATGCATCATCCCTTTTCTGTCTCAGCTTCCCAGCTTCTGGGACAAATATGTCAAGTAAAGCTATTTTGATAAATTCAGATTCCCTTTTTGGAAGCCATCCAAGGCTGTACTCAGCGCTGCAAAGTGGAGATCGATTCTTTTTTTTTTTTTAATTCTTTTCCTCTTTCCATAGACTAATGTATCAATTTCCCTTTCGCCAACTAACTTTAGAACAGCATCTGTAAATTATGGTAGAAGCGATGTGCTCAACGTGAGGAGAATTTGAGGAAGCTTCTTCAAATTTAGTAAAAATTAAGGACCACATCATTACCATCCTGTTGATACTTAGACATGGACAAGCATGCAATAACATGCCTACGTTATTGCAGCCTGAATCTTGAAGGCTCCATGTCCCTGTATAATGTAGAAAGCCCACAGCAAGGTGAATACTAACTACATGAAATAGTAGCAGTTCTTGAGTTTCACACTGCAAGGAATCAACTTGCTGGCTGGGTATTAAACATCCGTGGGCTGCACTTTGAAAGCTCCTATTATAAGCTGAAGTCTCTCAGAAAAAGCACAGGTGGCTTTAAGGCTGCATTTGCAAAAGCACTCAGCTAAAAGTAGGTGCTTCAGATAAATATCCTTGGTAACTAGTGTGTGTTCTACTTGACATAAAAGAGACTTAAGAACTAGAATATGTTGAGATGATTGTGATGGTTGACCTTCCAGGTTCAGAAAAAAAACACAGAGGATATGCAGACCATGTGCAAGATGAATTTTTTTACTGGTATGCATTGTATCTAAGCCTAAGCACCTCTTCAGAGGAACTTTCCCCTGCCTCCCGCTCCCCTTCCTTGGTTAAGAGGCAAAAACCGGTTAGGTTGATGCTCGCTATTGAAAACCTAGGCAAAAATTAACAAGTTGGGAACGGCCCATTGCACATAAAAACCTAGCAAAATACTCCACAGCTTCAAGGCTTTATATAAAATAAATCGGATGCAGGCGCATTCTTCACCGTCCTTTTAAGCCTGCCATCTGTGCAGACTAAAAATAAAGCAGTAGCTTAAGGAGAGGTTTGATAAAATGCATCCGAGAAATGCATTGGTAAAGCTCTGCCAGGTTCTTAAAATAACTTTGAGTGCTAACCCTGCGCGCTGCAGAGGGGCTCTTCATCACTCCCATCATCCAGCCAGCCTCTACGTGACCTGCTCGCGGCGTAGGGAAACTCCAGCATCGTAAGAGAGATGCCGGCTGGCAAGGTCGCGTTAGCCAAGAGCTCTCTTGCCGTGAGAGCAAAGTTGCTGCCAAACTGGCAGGAAAGGCAGACCCAACTCAGACAATTTATCCAGGGAGGGAAAAAGAAGGCAATTAGCTACCTACCATTAACATGAGAAGATTCTCAGGCACAAAGTGGGACTAATGTACACATGTAGGGAATTACCATCGGTTTGTAGGACTGACATGAAACTTTCCATCCGCTCCATCAACAGGGGTTAGTGCCCTGCAGTCATGGGGATTTAATGCAGCTGCAGGTTGTGCCTCACCAACCTGGCACCAAGGGTACCTCATTGCTCTGAGAACTTCTCCACCACCTCCCACGTAACTGCTTGTCAAACTATGTCCTTCTCTCATTAGTGCCGCTAGCAATTATTACAGAAATAGGCAAATGAAATACTATAAAATATTTACATTAAAAAACTTTATTGAGTGTTCTTACTCTCTGCTTAATTATAATTAATTTAGAAGAATGATACTCAGAAGTGTAAATTCATCAATTGATTAGACAGTGAATAAAATCGGTGCCGCTGCTGTCTTCTGTCAGTTGAAGCCCCAGCGCGACAACGGGATTGCATTAAGAAGCAACATGATGAATTCAAAGTGCCAGGAAAGTAAATGGCTCACCCGAAGTCAGACAGTGAATCAGTAAGACATCTATTAACAGAAATTAACGGGCTTGCTCACTGCTCACATTAGTTACCCCGGAGGAGGGCTGAGCCAGCCCTTCTGATGGTAAATGCGGATGGTTTGGGGTGGGTTTCCCAGCAGCAAGCGTTTCGGCTAACTTGAGCAATTACTGCTGATGAATAAGAGTGATCTTCAAACTTCAAGACTTGACTACATCCAATCTCATAGTAGCGAGAGTACAGTCATAACACTGCTACCTAAATATACTTGACAAGATATTAAATCAATCTAGTATAGAACATCTTGCCACACTGTGATAATGAGATTAGTTGTTTAGAGATGAAACTTTCTCCATTAGGTGAGGCAATCCGTGAATAAGCTCCCAAGACTTAAGACCCCAATATTGCTGATAGCATCACCTAATTTGTTCTTCCAGCAATTCCTCCCCATCTTACTCTCTGACACAGGAGATGGACAGAGGACTGCAGTATTTTCCCCACGATGCTGTTTATGAAGATTACCCACAGCAAGATCATGCGCGGTGCCATTTCTTCGTTCCCTTTGGGCTTTTCCCTCCCTGCTAGAAGCCAATTTCTTGCCAGACAGGGAGTTGTGGCAACCTCCTCAGGGCCTGTTTGCCTTTCAGGGGCTCTGGCAGCAGCAGCCCCCATCCCCAGACCTTGCAGCCAGACCCCACACACTTTCACCCCAAAAAACAAAAGGCCTTAGGGCAGCAGCCCCCCTTTGCACGGCACCGTCCTACCTGCTCACACCGAGCCCAGGGAGGGCACGGGGGCTGCTGCCTCCCGGCAATGGGCTCATCACCCACACCCCCCCCCCTCAAATCTGCTTTCAGCCCTCTCCACCCCCTCTATTGCAGAAAGCCTACCTGCACACGAGTGTGTTCTTCTCAAGCAGCCTGTTTTTAAGTTACCTGCTACAGCAACAGTTCTCACTCATTGTAATTTAGGACTCACGGCAATGAGCTCTGAAACTTTGGATTTCCTGTTAATACAGTAGCATTAAGGAATAATTAGAAAGAGGGTGCTAAGATTTTCTTTCTTAGCATTTCCAGCAGCATATCATCAAGTATCAGATTCTCAGAAAAGTTCAGGATTAGAAACTGTAAAATATGAGGTCGCTCAGCAAGGCAGGACACTTTTCTGTGGCTGAGGCTTACAGGAGCAAAGCTTTGGGAAGCACCTGTTATGAACAAGGGCAGAACAGCTTTAAAGTGATGTAAAAGTTTATTTGACCGTAACCAATGGCCATGTTTGCAAGAGCACTCAATGTCCCGCAGCCATCAGTATTCCCAAAAGCCAGGAGCAACTCTTCTCAACAAAACCACAGCTCACCAGTATTTTTAGCAGAAGTAACATAAACCAAAAGACAAAACAGATCCTGATGCTGCTTTAAAAAAAAATTTTTTTCAAGAAAAGCATTTCTCCTTTAAGTTCACTCAAAGTCTAATTTTGATCTAAGTATTTCCACATGAGAGTAGGAGTAAAAGACAAAGCAAGTGGGTTTGTGAAGGCGAGAAGTACCTGGAAGGCAGCAGCAACCTAGAGGAATGTAGGTGCCCTTCACGACAGCACCAAGCCTCACGCAGCAGCTCTCCGGAGGAAGTAGGATTCCTTGTATGCAAGCTGGTCCCAGATAAGCTCGAGACAAGATGAACTATCCATAACAGACTGGCAAAGCAATGTAAAAATACAAAAATATTCCATGCAAATGGTTCAAAAAGTTTATTGAATATTTAATTTACAAAAATCATATCCCTATGAGGTGTTCTATGCAAAATCGGATAAAATAAACTGCATATAAAACCCAACCCTAGTAATGCAAATACAACGAGAAATGAGACCATGGAAAGGAAAAAAAAATAATAATCATGACAGACATATGACATTCATTAAGGATTGTCCCAACCATCCAAGAATCGGTTCATCATGATGCCTTCTTCCTAGATACATTATACATTTTACCATTTTATACAGGTCTTCTATATTCCGTTGCCCCAAATTTAGAGTTTATAAGATTTCTTTGCATTCTTTCTTAGCTACTACACCAGTTCTGCCATTCTGATTTTGATCGGAAGGTGGAAACAGACAGGACATACATTGAACACGGGCACTATTAGATGCAACTTGCTATCTTTGGTAGGGACCCTAAATCTGCAGTGCAGTCACCTTTCTAGAATGACAAGAATTTCAGTTTTAGTTTTGGCAAAGAACAGGTTTAATTTTGTTGTTTAGTAGAACATTACCGGCAGCTTCTATCAAACATACAAAAAAGTATAGTTGTCTCCTGTATGGTTTAAAAGTGGACACCATTTATACGGGTTTTAAATCTAAGTACTTGTATTAACATTCCTTGACTCAAATATGGTTACATAAAATGTCAGTACTGCACAGCAGGCCGTTCCCTGTATGATGTATTACACACAGAGTACAACTGCAATTCCATCCTGCCTTTTTTCTCCCATCTAAAGCAATGAGACTACTCCTGCAGGTAGTCACATAGATTTGGATGCCAGTTTCCCTATGAACAAGTAGGAATCTTGCTGAGTGGAACTCAACACTTCTATAGTAACTTTTCCAAGTTTTCCTGGGAAAGAGGAGGGTGAAACAAAAACAAAATGTAAAGAAAGTTGTAAAAAAACAATCGGTGCTAGAGTGTTTGCAGCTCTCCTCTGGGATAACATGAGCAGGAGGAGCAGGATTAGGGGGAAAAGAAAAAAAAAGGGGGGGGGGAAGATATCAATGCGAGAGTCAAGGAACTTCACTGTAAACAGAAGGAAAAAGTAACCAGACTGTTTCCTTCATAACATTAATATTCCATAAATATTGGACAGTATTTGATTAACTGCCATTAGCTGCAACTTTCAAGCATTCTCTTTGCTTTTTCAAGCACTATCTGGAATAGAAAAGAAAAATTACACACCTTCCCAGTCCTCCCCGCTCCCGCTTAGTAGAAATGCAAATAACTTGCATAGCCATGATTTTCTTAGCTGGAAACATTTAGTGGAAGACTAACTAGACTTAAACACTAAGTAAATCCGCTCACTTATGAGTAAAACATGCAATATTACAACAGACAGCTAATTGTCCTTGAGAAGGCTTTTTATGACAATTGCTAATTTGGCAGAGAAGAAATGTTTCCAAATGCATGAAAATAATTTTAAGAGCCATAGTGAAGAACATAGTAGTTACAATATATTAGCGATTTCTGTGGCATAAACATTTTAAAAAGCATCAGCAAAGTATTAAATATAAAAGCAATATGTATATACCCCTCCATCCTCAGAAAAGCATCATGATTTGTAGTGTATTAAGTCAGATTTTTTGACTGGGGAATTAAGGCATAACCAGTAGACAATAGTCTTTATTGTCTCAGCTCCACGTAATTTGCAGGGAACAACCCATATCGGCCTTTGCAGACACCCCTCCACCAGCCGTCATCGATCATTTCTATGTTTGTGATGATGTCATCTGGGTCAAAGGAAATCTCGTCATCACCCGCTGGAGAGAGAGTGGAAGAGGCTCAGTATTCACACAGCAGCAGTCCCCACACAACAATCTCACCTATCAACCCAACATCGCTAAAAATAAGAGACACCCATCGCTCTCCTCTCTTCCATCAGGTTGTTTGAAGCAGGGCACTAGGCAAGGACAATCTGTAAAGACGGACGCTTTCTCATTCTCTGGAGTGATGAAGTAGTCGGTTCTTACCTACTGCATTTTGGGTGCGTTTCTAACTTAGAGCAACAATTGCTACCTAACACACCGAGAACCACTTTAGTTCCTTGATCTCTCTTCAGAATTCACCAGTCAAGACTTTAAACCACTATGTACACCAAGGGTTTAACAATAGTGTTAACACTTGGTTAAAAAAGATTTTGAAAACTCCTACCATTTCCAGAAACAGTGGCTAGTAGTTTTCAAAAGTGCCAAAACGCTACTGCTAAATCACTGAATCTCTAATTCTTCATATCTTAATTTCATATATTCCTACAAGAGACTACAAGATAAAAGGCAAAGGAAAAATCCAGACTTATCTGTGCAGAACAGAGTTTTCAAAGACAAGGTTAAAAACAAGAGCTTTGCTTACCAGCTTGATAATCATAAAGGGCTATGGCTGTAATTCCAAGTTCATTTTCGTATTCATCATAAGCATTTTCTTCTACAGAGAAGAGAAAAATTGAAAGCATGAAGCACACTACCTACACACCCCCAGTTCTTTTCTATGGTGCTCCTCCTTTAATTCTACTGCTAACCCACATAGGAAGCAGGGAACAAACTATGCAAGTTTTTAGCAGACGTTCCTTCTGAAATGGATTTTCTCCCTAAATTACACACAATTAAAGCCTGAAAGGAAGTGTTCACAAGTAGGCATTTAATATAGTATAAAATAAAAATGATCAGCCTTATAACACTTTTGTAAAATATGACAGAACAACAACTGAGCCCAAGATCACTGTCTAAGAGACTTTTTAATCCAAGTTAAGTGTGCATGTTGGGGGGGAAAAAGGGGCCTGTTTAAAATCCCCAGGTTCTTGTACCAGAGCAAGCAGGTTCATTCTTCACACCTCATCGAGTAACCAGAAGAGGTGCAAAAAGCAGGATTTCAAAAGAACCTAATTCTTGCAATTTCATTACTTTCAGACATCCTTACTCCCTTACCAGCACAGAACACATCCCATCAATTTCAAAGTCCAAGAATTGTTGACAGAATTTTTTGCTTGGTAGGCCAGCACTGGCTCAACACACATTTCATTTCCATCTCTGTGCTTTCTTCTCCAGCTGAGCTGCATTACATAGGGTGGAAATGGCTACTCCTAAATTTCTTTTTGAACTGATACCCTAGAGAGCACTGTAATTATTCTGACATCACCTCACAAAAGTTAAGCAATTTCAACCTTGCTCTAGCCATATCTTAATTTCCTAATCAAAGTTTGTTGGTGAAGAATCTAAAAAGTCTCATCAGGCTAAGACTTCAGAAAACCAGGACAGCGTGCTATCAGCACAACTATTCATTAAGTCGTGGCAGAAGGAAATAATCTTTATCTTAAAGGGTTTCATATCAGAAACAAACACTCTACCTGCTTGGTAATGGTCTCCTGCCCCTGCCACTTCATACACAGTCTCTGGTTCATATTCTGCCTCTCGCTGACTCCCTGCTTCTTGGTAGTCCGACTCTGCAGCTTTGTAGCTGGGCTCTGGCTCATGCGCAGCTGAATATGTTGTGCTGGAATTCTTGTAGGCAGAGTCTGCTTGATAGGAAACTGCATCCTGCAGAAACACAAGTGAGGTTCGTCAGGGTTTTGTAAAAAAGTTCCTACACTTAGGATCAAAAACCAGGTACTAAAAGTGATTCTAACAAACCTCATAGACTGGGCTTGAGGGTGCCTTCTGCTCAGCTGGCTGCGTGGTAGGAGATGGTGGTGGAGTTTGTTTTTTGGCTTTAGCTTGTTCCTAAATTGAAGAAAAGAAAAACTTCAGTGCAGTTTAATCACTGATGTCATGACACTGAAGAAGAAACAACCCTCCAATAAGAAAGACAGACAGCATATTCTGCAATAAACTGATGCGAGCAGGGAGCAGAAGAGGACTGGACTGGCTGGATCGTTAGACCTGCCTGAAGGTTTAGACCAGCTGTACAGTAAAGCCTCAAAATACAGCACAGCAGAAGAGAAAAAGTGAAAAAACAAAAACTGCACAGTACATATGCATGCATGCGTTTAAAAACAGAGTACCCAGTGTTCTTTGGCACATTTCCATAGAAGCTGCAGGGTTTCTGTGTTCAGTATATTTGTTCTATTCATGAGCTGGCTGGGCCTCATGTCCCATTTTAGCCTAAGTTTAGAGAACCCAAAGCCTGCATGTTCTAATTATAAAACTGATACGTTATCTTTAATGAGAAATGATCCTGCAAGCTCTTGCAGGACTGCAAAACACCTGTCAAAGCAAGACTGAATAGCTCAGATAAAACTAGGTCCTATATGCTAACAATGTAGGATTAAAATGTTCAGAAGAGTTCCATGTGGCAGAAATAAAAGTAGCATTGCTATTGTATTCTGCGACACAAAGAATGCAGATCTGAATCAAGTGTTTTGGCACTCAAGCATTCCACACTGTGCCACCCCACCTGTGAATCAAAGGGCAAATCCACACTCATCTTTAGAAAGCCATTCATTAGGAAGCCAGGATACCATAGCAAAAAAGATGCTACGTTGCTTGCATGACTTAAAAAAGACTGTCAACTAGCTATTTCATTTTGCTTCTCTTTACCACAAGAGATAAGAAAACTGTGCATCTAGGGCCAAATTTCCTTCTTTACTGTAAAAAAGAGGAGAGAATACATGTTATGGGAGACTGTGCACTCCACTTGCTTAGGTCCATGAAGCTGTAACTCCCTAAAGGATTCTCAGGAGAAACTGTGGTCCAGAGATGAAGTGATAGGACTCTGTTACAAAAACAATCCTTCCTTTCCTTTGTTTGTCACAGCTCAGAAAAAATACGTCTAACAAAGAAAGCAAAGCACGTCTTGAGAACAGGGCCAGCTTTGAAGACAATTCAAAGCTCAGTGCTGTCCTTTCCGGGGAAAAAAAAAAAAATCAAATCTGTCCTGATGCAAACAGTCCTCCCCCTCTCTTAACTCCTGTGCTACAGATAAAAAAAGCACCAGCAAAGTGTTTATTAGAAGTCAAATCTAAGTTTGGGGACAAATTAAGTAGTATCAATCCATTAACAATGTCAAACATGGCAACAGTTTGAATAATTTGTCCCAGGAAATGGGTCTCTGCAATCCAGACTACAGTTTAGGATAGCCACATAATTGCCATAAAACATTTAAATTGCACAGTCCCCCCTCAGGCAGGGTTTCTTCCACACTGAAATGCTCCACGTGAAAGAGCATCCTGCCTTATTCTCTAAGGTAGCAGAGGCTAGCGAAATCATGAATCACTCATCGATTCAAACCAGCAGTTAAAGTAGAGCTCCCTGAACACTGTGTGACACATGCGAAAAGCAAAACAGAAAAAGGATTACCAGTAAACAGAGTTCTTGAAGGAACGCAGTCCATATGTACATTCCCATTGTGGGAGTATGTATGCCTACATACTTTCTTAAAGTGACAGAACTTTTTGTCTGTGCAAGGAAGTTTACTTAAAGAAATAAAGTTCATTTAAGTCAAAGTCCATCTCCACCCTTTACAGTATCTGTGGATGGTGTGACTTGCATCCCTCCCCTTTTCATGCTCAGCTTGTGAGCAAGGGGCAGTGCAACCAGTGCCATTTCAGTTCCCCTTAACCTCATCCTCCCTCACTGTCTGCAGAATCACACAATTAACCAGAGAGATGTTCAGTCTGGAAGAACATTGATCATCTGGTTATGGTGAAGTTTAAATACCAGCTTTGGAAAAAAACTTCAAATGTGTCCAGGCAACAGAATCTTTGATGAAGCACACAAAAATCAAGCATAACGGCTTGAATTTAACCCACACTTACAGCAAAAATAACAGTAAAGAAAGAAAGTAATTTTTGAGACAGAAAAGGAGGGGGGTGGGGAAGACATAACAGTTCAATGGCTCATGAGAACCTGTGTTACATTTAAAGCCTTCTGGAGAACTGTTCCCTCAGCAGGAGGAAACCTCAATGAAAAGCTGAAATGGGCAACAAAAGCCTAAATTCACCACCCTTCATCCACAGATCTTATTTAAGAGTGTGTGATCACACAAAATGAATGGCAAGAGAGCTAATGGAGAAGCTGAACTTCTACCCCCACTCAGTCCAGACTACAAACCCATGCAACGGAAGGGAACGCTCAGCAGAAAGCCTGACTACTTTGGCATGATACGTATGATCAGTCATCTCCTTCTCACTGGTTAAAAAAATGGCTCCAACTGGGTTGGAATAGGAATAGTCTAACTGAGAGCCATTCAGCATCTGTAGCGTGAAGTGGATTGTTTCAAGACTGCGATGAGCGAGACAGACAAACTGTTGCACAGGTCAGATGGAGAGAACTGAGGAAGTCACTGAAAGGCAAAGGTGGCCCAGTACCAAAATGCACAGGCCACACTGGGACAATGAGAGCCAACAGGATGATGTCCTGCCTTACCCTAACCACAGCACTTGGCAGCAGAGGTACCTGGAGAAACACATGCACCAGTCCACTTGGCCAATCTCAGGGTCATCCCCAAGACCAAGGCTGGACACAAATCTTCTCTGAAAAAGAAGCATCAATACTTTCTGTGTCAGCTGTGCAACCTTTCAAAAAAATTCACATGGCCACTAGAGCAGATTTCCCACTTCTCACTGAGGACTGCAAGACTGCTCATCTATCAGAGTTGAAAGAGTGACATGTGTGAACTTCAGAGAGTCCTGTTCTCCCCACACCTATCGCTTAGGGCAACTGCTGCCTCGAGGGAACAGAGGATCTCTCCTAAACCATATTATACTGGCATCACTCATAAACAAAGCAGGAAAGCTCTGTCCTCAAAATGGACCAGATCTCCAGAGCACTGGCACGTAGCTGCTGCTCCTTGTAAAAATGGAACTGTGGTGCAATGAAATCACACAGTATTTTAGAATATACCGATATCCCTACTTGTCAAGACGGAGGGAACATAAACATACAGAAAAGATCAGTATGAGGTATCAGAGTTGCCACAAGCCCTAGAAGAGAAACACTTTCATGAGGCAGTTGCCCAAGAGGTGAAGCACTGCATTGAGGATAAAGTACCCTGGGATCCTGCAACAAGAGAACTCTTACCACCTGCCCTACTTGTCAAGACGGAGGGAACATAAAGGGCATGCCCCTGGAGACACAGCTGCCATCACATGAAGTACCTCCTTGCATCTTGAGGAACGTTAATCTCCTTGTAGCAAAGGTGCAGAGCAAAAAACAAACAAAGGGAACTGTGGTGCAATGAAATCACACAGTATTTTAGAATATACCGATATCCCTACTTGTCAAGACGGAGGGAACATAAACATACAGAAAAGATCAGTATGAGGTATCAGAGTTGCCACAAGCCCTAGAAGAGAAACACTTTCATGAGGCAGTTGCCCAAGAGGTGAAGCACTGCATTGAGGATAAAGTACCCTGGGATCCTGCAACAAGAGAACTCTTACCACCTGAGAGCTGGTAATTGCTCTGTGATAATGAGTAAAGTTTTTTACTTCAGAACATTCTCTTTAAGACTCAGGTGTTCAAGGATGGGCTGCACTGTTTACAGGGGGTGGTCTTTTGCAGAATCCCCTAGAAACAACCAAATCAAAGTAAGGAAGTAACAGTCCTCAGTTGAGGAGTGTTGCCTAGAAACTACCATCAGCTCTTGATGATGACCTAAGAAGCTTTAGATAGGCTAACCAAGAAGTCCTAAAACCACCAGACGCCTTGTCCAAGAGTGAAGCAGAAGTAGTGATTATGGAATGGAGTTACTGTCAGGTGCAAATATGCACCTCAGAGAAAAAAAATGAAAGAGCAGGATGAATGCTGAGAAAGTCCATTTTCCTTTGGGACTGATACTTCTTAGCAATTCTCAGCAGTAACTGGAAGCAAGGGCTGTCCAAAGTGATCTCATGGATGCAAAATAGCCTTATTAACAATGTGACACTTGTGATATCCATCAACCTGCATCATGGTTCTTCCTTATTTGGAGAACTGTAAAAGTAGCTACCAAATTAAATCCTGCAAAGATAATAATGCTGCTTGCCGGTAAGTCACAAGTCCTAACGCTATCCAGATCCAACGTGCTGACAGAGGAAACCAAGTGCCAAGAAAAGGCAGATCTCCTGAAGGAGGAGTGAAGCTGCACTTTCAAGAGCAATGTACACCTCAAGGTTGTCTCCAGGTTGTGTTCAAAAAGAATATTCGTTCCCATTCTTCATCACCCCATGGAACAGACACCAGAGCTGGGGGACTACAGCTCTTTGACTAGAGTTGCAGCGTTGCTGGCAAGAACAAGGACTGGGGAGGATAAGGAGTGAAAAATTACTTTGTTAGGGAAACAACTAGGTATTAGTCCTAGACACTGGTGATGCATAAGCTTAAACACACTGGAACATGCTGGGAACAGCAGACAGTAGCTCAGGAGCAAGAGACAGCCTGGCACTAGCTAGAGGAGCTATGGGGCTACCAGCTGAATGGCTACACCAGAGGAAGGTGGTGACACACACTGATAGCATTTTGCTGTGGCTCCGAGTGAGCAACTGCTGAGGCATGCAACTTTCCTCATCTGAATTGCTCCCAGAGCAACTATACAGACTGGATGCATTTCAGCTTTACTGCTCTGAGGAAAGGGGAACCAAGTGATTCTCCTTAAGGCAAACATTCAACTTTTCTGTCATGCTGGAGGTTGGTGCCAATGCTGAAGATGACACAGAGCAGTCCAAGTTGACTAACATTCACAGCGGCACCCTGGAGCAGGCTCGCTGACCTTATCAAATAGAAAAGACTGAATTCTCAACTTCAGCTTTATCTCTTCCTCTCCCAGCTTTAAGAGAGCAGCAGATGCTGTGTTAAAGGTGTAACATGTTTTTCTCCAGGACAGTAAAGAAACCCAAACAGTGGTTGGGGGAAGGTATTAAAGTCCACAAAGTCCACAGGGATGAAAGGCAGCATTAGAAGAAATCACTGATACACAAAGATGAACTCCCATTCATCTTGTGATACATGTATGCAGTGAACACATGCTCACACTGTACATCTTGAAGTCATAAGGCAAGAGAGGTGATAAGCTGAAAGAAAAAAGAAAAAAAACCAAGGCAGCAACACTTTAGATGGAGAGATTTAATTTATCCCATAAAGCTAAAATTTCCTAAACTTCAAACACAACTCAGAAATAAGTTAGCAGTTTTCAGACGTCAAACTATACATGATACATGAGCCATACAGTTTCAGCACAGCAAAACCACAGAGCTATTTCAGAAGCAGCGCTGGCCTGCACACCTGTGAAGAGCAGAGTTGAGAAGCCAAACCACTGAACCAGGCAGGGGAACTGATTCGGGTTAATGAGATGTTTTATTTGTTAGGGGTAATTTTCCACTTTTGTGTGACTATACAGATGCTTTGCTGGCATAAAGAATAAGGTAGCTCGAGAGCGATGCCATTAGCAGCCATGCTGGTTTAGGCTAGCTTAGTTAATGTGAAGTAACGTGCAGTTTCACCACAGTGTATTTTCCTTAGCTTAGGAAGATCAGAGCTAGGTTACTGTAAGCCTACCATGCATTTAGTTTTTCATACTTGTAAAACAAATTATTTACATCAAGTCTAAATTTGTGATGAATTAGACCATACTGAGGGAACGGGATGAAGACAACACCCTGACATCCTGTAGCAGCATCCCGCTAAGGGGAAGTACCTACCACATCTGAGAAACCAGTCATTGGGTTTCAAGTATGAGGCCATGATATCAGTGTAACAGCATGGGACCACAAGGGAAACTGTCACAGAGGCTCTGGACAAACACTGCACGAAAGGTTAAATAGCTGCAGAGAGCAGCCCCTCAGGATGACTGATGATAAGGCACCTCAGGCATTGTGTAACAAAAGCAAATGAACAAGACGTGAAGGACAAGTTACTATTAAGGCACTAGTCCTTCCATCTCAGCAGGACAGTTTCACCAAATATCTGCTTTATAGCATTTGCGTAAGATGTAGTTTCTGACTAAACATTTCCTGGAATTATTTTGCTTAAGAACAACACAAAAATCATGAAGCTTTTAACCATGCCAATGCCAAACTAATTTTCTTAATTCCCAAACTAAGATTCAGTTAATATTTGGAAGATTATTTCCCCTAATCTCATGGGTGTGTGCTATACCAATGGGTGATACCACCTCCATCTTCCACAACACTGGTTCCAAAAAATCAGCATCACCAGCTATCACCATGGTATTAAACTTCTTGAACGAGCATTCATACAGGGCCTTTTGAGGACCACATGTGTCTGCCCTTATAAGCTCCTCTGTGCCCAAGGGAATCCGGTATTACCAAAAGGCAGAAGTACAGTAGGAAAAGGTCAGGCTGCAAAGATTAGTGGTCAAAACTAGCATACATATTTTGGGATAGGCTAAATAAAAAAAATATATATTATTGTTACTATCACCCTATCTGATGCCTGACACACATATGGTGCACGCTCACAGAAGGTTGGAGTAGCAAACCAGTAAAGCACAGGTACAAACACAGCCAAACATACAGAGAGCTTTAAAGCCTAGCTGGAAAGAAGAAAAGTATCTTTTCTTAAAAGGTTCTCTTTTCTCCCAGCACTGCATTGAAACACAGTAGACACACTGCTCAAACAGGATTTGAATCTTACTGACCTCCAGTTTCCTTCGAGCCTCCTCCTGTTCTTGTTTCTCCCTGGCCATTCTCTGTGCCCTCTCAGCTTCTGCCTTCCTTCGGTCTTCCTGCTCTTTTTCCTTGGCTAAGTTTTCAAAGTTAGCTCGGATGCTGCTTGTTTTATTAGCAACTGTAACATTTTAAAAAAATTAAGTCAAATGTTGTTGTTAAAGGTTCTGTATAAAGGTAGCCTGGAATGAGGTTTTTGTACAAATTTCTCCTAGGATTGAACAGTTTTCTGCTTTGCTGCTCTCCGAGCTCACAGCCCATTCAGGAAAGTTCTTCTATTCCTCTTTCTCCCTCTCCCCTTCCCAGCCCAAACTCCTTGTGCACCACATTTCTCTTGTATAAAAACCTCTGCAACGCTTCTTCCTTCTCTCCTTCATGGTACAATCTCCATTGCTCTGCTCTGCTACCCAGTCTGTTCTCCAATTTGATGCTTTTTCATTCTCCCTTCCTCAACTCTGATGATCCTCAAGGAAAAAAAACCAAAACAAACCCCAACAAAGCAAAACAACCTCTAAAGGGAGGTGGGAGAGAGTAGTTGAGGTTATTAGAGACTTGCAAATACAGCAGTTCCCTCTAGATGATTCTTACTCAGCACTCCTCTATCAACAGTAATATCCCGGGCTTTTGAACATTATCACCTCCAAAGAAAGGATTTGGGATCAATGCCTTACCAGCTTCTATCGGCTTGGTCTTCTGGTAAGTTGATGTTGGTTTCTCAATATCTTCAAAAGTTGCTGCATTCTATCAGTAAGGAGAAAAAGAGTACGTTTAAAAAACCACAAGTGCATGAAGACATTCAAATAACTTCAATCTGTGACATTTTATTGTGATATTGCCCCTACGGCTTTTTTCAGAACTGCAAAACAAAATCAGGAAGAATCAAAACTTCACAAATGGAATAATCCTCTCTGTAAGACAAACTACATAAGAATTAATCTTCAGGGGCAGGTTTAAACTCATTAAAATCCTATTAATTAAAAAAAAATGTAGCTTATGAACAGATGACTCAACAGAACTAAAAATGAGGCAATGTCCTAAACATTTATGGTGTAGCTGTTGCTGTTCTAAATCCACGTTGTGCAGGATTTCTACCAAGGTAAAAGCATCCAGTTCCCTTAAAGAAGCAGATTTTGAGTATTTTGAGAACAGTATTCAAAATACAAGTTTTTTTTAATGAATCGTCTTGAGTCCTGAAGCCACAAGTCCCACTGGACCTGCTGTTTGCAAACAGAGAAGGACTTGTGGGTGATGTGATGGTTGGAGGCTGTCTTGGGCGTAG
Organism: Cariama cristata; assembly: GCF_000690535.1. Taxonomy (NCBI): domain Eukaryota; kingdom Metazoa; phylum Chordata; class Aves; order Cariamiformes; family Cariamidae; genus Cariama; species Cariama cristata. The sequence continues at coordinate 889 of NW_009631614.1, read as the reverse complement.
TGATCACGAAACAACAGTTTTTGATTCTTGGAGAAGCAAGGAGGAGGGTCAGCAGAACTATTACCCTGAACTTCCGGAGGGCAGACTTTGGTCTGTTCAGGAGACTGTTTGACAGAGTCCCTTGGGAGGCAGTCCTGAAGGGGAAAGGAGTCCAGGAAGGCCAGACATTCTTCAAGAATGAAACCTTAAAAGCACAAGAGCAGGCCGCCCTCATGTACCAAAAGATACGCCAGCGGGGAAGACCACTGGCCTGGCTGAAGAGAGAACTTTGGCTGGAACTCAGGAAAAAAAGAGTTTATGGCCTTTGGAAGAAGAGGCAGGCAACTCAGGAGGACTACAAGGATGTCATCGAGATTATGCAGAGAGAAAATTAGAAGGGCCAAAGCCCAACTAGAACTTAACCTGGCTACTGCCATAAAAGACAATAAAAAAAGTTTCTATAAACACATTAGGAATAAAAGAAGGGCTAAGGAGAATCTCCATCCTTTATTGGATGCAGGGGTGAAACGTAGTGACAACGGATGAGGAAAGGGCTGAGGTACTTAATGCCTTCTTTGCCCAAGTCTTTAACAGTAAGACCAGTTGTTCTCTGGGGTCCTAGCCTCCTGAGCTGAAAGACAGGGAACAGAATGAAGCCCCCATAATCCAAGGGGAAATGGTCAGTGACCTGCTGCACCACTTGGACACACACAAGTCTATGAAGCAGGATGGAATCCACCCAAGGGTGCTGAGGGAGCTGACGGAAGTGCTCATCAAGTCACTTTCCATCATTTATCAGCAGTGCTGGCTAACTGGGGAGGTCCCAGTTGACTGAAGGTTAGCAAATATGATGTCCATCTACAAGAAGGGCCAGAAGGAGGATCTGAGGAACTACAGACCTGTCCGCCTG
>NW_009631613.1:44064-56585 GCF_000690535.1 Cariama cristata | reverse complement strand
TTGCTGAAGGTGCACTCAACCCCACTGTCGGTGTCGCCGACAAAGATGTTAAACAGTGATGGTCCAAATACCAACACCTGAGGAATACCACTCATCACCAGTCTCTACTTGGACATTGAGCTGTTGACCACAACTCTTTGAGTGCGACCATCGAGCCAATTCCTTATCCACCAAGTGGTCCGTCCATCAAATCCATGTCTCTCCAATGTAGAGACAAGGATGTCGTGTGGGACATGGTCAAATGTTTTGCAGAGGTCCAGGTAGATGACGTCAAGTGCTCTTCCCTTATCCACCAATGCTGTAACCTCGTCATAGAAGGCCACCAAATTTGTTAGGCACGATTTGCCCTTGGTGAAGTCATGTTGGCTGTCACCAATCGCCTCCTTATTTCCCATGTGCCTTAGCATAGTTTCCAGGAGGATCTGCTCCTTGATCTTGCCAGGCACAGAGGTGAGACTGACTGGCCTGTAGTTCCCTGGGTCTTCCTTTTTTCTCTTTTTAAAAATGGGGTGTTATGTTTCCCCTTTTCCAGTCAGTGGGAACTTCCCTGGACTGCCATGACTTCTCAAATATGATAGGTAGTGGCTTAGCCACTTCATCCACCAGTTCCCTCAGGACACGTGGATGCATCGCATCAGGTCCCATGGACTTGTGTACCTTCAGGTTCCTTAGATGATCTCAAACCTGATCTTCTCCTACACTGGGTGTTTATTCATTCTCCGAGTCCCTGTCTTTGCCTTCTGTGACTTGGGCCGTGTGGCTGGAGCACTTGTTGGTGAGGACTGAGGCAAAAAAGTCTTTGAGTACCTCAGCCTTCTCCATGTACCATGTAACCAGGTCTCCTGTTTCCTTCCGGAGATGGCCCACATTTTCCCTAGTCTTCCTTTCACCACCAACACACCTATAAAAGGATCTCTTGTTGCCTTTAATGCCCCTTGAGATGTTGCAACTAGTTGCTGATGATTAACCTGTGTAGCCCAAGCAAAGCAACATGGACTGTGCTCAGGTTACGAGCCTGAGACCTCTTCTTTAGTGACAACAGACCCTTAACAACTGCACTGGGAACCTTCAGGGATAAATCTCATTTTACTGTTCAGAAAAAAGACAGAGCCTTGTGGATTTCTGATCCCAGAGTGTTCCTTTTACCTAATACTATGACCTTTTGTTGCAATGATTATAAAGTAGCCCTTATTAGAAAAGTTCTACTGATTGCAAAATTATTCCCCATGTCTCCAGACTAAGTGTGACAGGACTTAGTCACAAATCACTGGTATGTTCCTTATGCCCCCCATTTCCACCAATCAAGTCAAGGACTTAAGGGAAGTTCCACATCTCCCAGCAAAGAAGAGGAGGAACATGATTAGGTGCATGCACATCTAGGAAGGCTGCCATGTCAATGGAGTTGAGGATAGGATGGCTTTCTCCACCAAGGGATTATTTAGAGCTCTGCACTTTCTGAGCATTGCAGAGGTTATGTGAGCCTGAGACAAAGCCATCAGTACGAACAGAATGAATTCCCCTTGAAAGCTATATCTCTCTAAAACTTTAGGTCTGGGAGGTAACCCAGCACCAAATGCAGTTGGAAGCTGGACTTAAAATATAAATGGCAGCTGTTGAGATTTCCATTTTGTTTCTTCCCCTTGGGGATAGCAAGAGATTTCCCGCACTGGAAGTGATGCCCTGGGAAGTCAGAAGAGAGGAACCCTGGCAGCAGTGCAGAGAAACCACACAAAGTAAGGCCAGCTCTTCTGATGACAGCAACAGAGAATGCGGCGAGGGAGTCATTGCAAGGCTACATGCTCGTTGGTTGGTAGGGAGTACAGTGATTGTTAACAACTGATTAAATCATTACTGTGGTAATGGCCAATTTGGAACCAAGCTTCAGAAGCCAAATATTGTGTGGGAGATATTTTATCTTACCCTGTACATTACTTCAGACAATTGGGTGATGTGTTCGCTATGTGTACACACGCATACAGTCTCCCAATTTGCTATAATGATTTCCTGATATTCAGTGCATGCTCAGTGACAGGAAAGGAAAAATGCCTCAGCAAGGCCATTCAGCAGCTGCAAAGTTCCCTGCATCCAAGAGGAAACACCTTTTGCACAGCAGAGAGGAAAAGATGAGAGTGGTATTTGACCTATATGTCTGTGAAGAGATGGAAAGGGAATGCCTCTTGCTTCCCCAATTGGACAGACTGGATCACAGCTTGCAGAGGGCCACAACTGAGAAAGGACTGGCAAGGTGGAGGACTGAGGGGACTTAGACTAGGGTCAAGGGTGGCAGTGTGTCTCTCACTTCATTGAAATAACCCTAGACAGAAAGGATTCATCCCAAACAGGAAGAGAGTCATTGAAGACGCCCAAGTGATGGGTCCTGGGCCCTCTATATGTGGCAAAGAGAGAGACTCTCCAAAGAGCAATTCTTGTCCCAAGTTCTGGTTCTTGGGAGGTTCCTATCTTGAGCTTCACCCTCACACCCTAAAGGCCCTACAGCTGAGGGTGAGGTGAGTCAGATCCTCCGCAGAAATAGACAGTAATCTGCGGAATGTATATGAAGAAACTCAGATACCTGCACCTACAGCATCATTCTTGGAAAAAGCAATGGGAACTACTAGGGCTGTGAAAGCAGTAATCCAAAACTATAGGGAATAAAGGCCACTTACATGAATGCCGCAGTATAAATTCAGGAGCCTGCAATTCAGCATTCAGTTTTAAAATCATCCCCTAGTAAAAGCTCTAGAAAACAAAATAATATCATCCTAGTGATACATGAACCACTTTAATCATTAAAAAAAAGCCCTGTAATTCTGACATCTTAGCATCTGCACAAACCATCTTACCATATACAAGAAAAACATGCAATATTTATCTGATAGTTAATGATTATGAAGTAAAGCTCAAAGTAATAAAACTCCAAATAAGAACTGGCAGACCACAGATATCTGGTGTCTGTTTTATAATCAGCAGCTCAGTTGTCACGGTACTAAATCACACATTCTGGATCATATAAATGAAATATCAGAAAGGAATTATTATACTTTAGTCCCTATGACTTTCATTTCCAAGTACCAACTTCTTTTAAATAGGACTTACATGGCCTGTTACACACAGCTTTACCAAACCCGAAGAGGAAATTGTGATTACTGAAGTCCAGGTAACAGATTAGAAGTCCAGGTGACCTGAATTCCGGGTTACAGGATTGTCTTCATGGTAATTCTACCTGCAGCTCTTTCCTTTGTTTGGCTGCCCAATATAATCCAGAGCCTATCTGAATATTTCTGTGCCTCTCATAATTAGTTAAAATTGCCATTCTAGGACTTCAGATGTGGCAATCATGGTATTTTTAGTAAACTTCACTTGCTGCCTTACAACTTCATTTGACTGACAAGCGCTCTACTGGCTCAGCAGCAGAACAGCTCTCAGCTTGGTCCCTAGGTGACTGCAATAGGTTTTCAGCTGCAGAAGAACAGCATGCTTGCCGCTTCTTCTTTGGTATTTCACCAGGATCACATCATCAATACCAGCACATACTTCCAGGATGTTCTTTGGAAATATTTTTATTGAAGATCTGAAAGAGCTGAGTTTGTTTGTTTCCCACCACCTTCCCACATGCATGCACCACGTCTTTCAGATTTAAGGAAATGGAAAGAGCTTTCAAGCGAGAGCAGAACAAAGGGGATGCTATGAGGTTCTGTCTCAGGAGTAAAAGATAAACAACTTTGCCATTGAGCCTGTATTTAGCTTTGTTACACTCACCAAGCAAGGTATTACTTATCGCAGACTGAGGTGTTGGGAAATGTGCCATACTACTTGTGGAATATGGCGATGCTGAACTTCAGAGCAGAGGCTCAAAACCCCTTGCAGTGAAGGAGTGGCACCCAGAGACCTGGCTGACCTGGGAGCTCCAAAAGTATTCAGAGCATTGCTCTAAGAAGGCAGTCGTTCGAGCCCATTGCAGTGTGTCATGCCCTAGGCATGTGTGAAGGTTTCAAAGGTCAGTCATTCTTGGATGCAACTTGCTTTCAGGGGTGTTAAGTGCTCCCAGACTGGCAGGGAAGACCTTTGGCTTGAAGACACCTATCCCAGGGCTTTCTTCCTGAAGCCAGTGAGGAAGGACACTCAGGATTTCAGCAGTGCTCCTTCCAGCCCGAAGGAGGAGGAAACAAATGCACAGCTTGACTTTCTGTATGTTGGCCTGAAACCAGACACGGTGTCAATACTCTGCTATGAGAGTTATGGTAGTGAGGATTACTTCAGAACAGAGGCATCCAGTGACTTAGAAGTGGAACAATCTCTTGCACCAAAGAGCAAATGTTTTCCTTGATTTCTTGGAGGGGTGGTGGGTGGGAGCTGAGATGACGAAGTGCAATGAAAACGCTGCAGGCTGGGTTAGAGTCCTCCAAAGCCTGAGGGTCCAGACACCACTTCAACAGCAGATGCTCTCACCCACTACCAACATGGAGCCCCAACTTGCTCCTGGCAGCAAACGGACCACAGACTCATCAGGAGGGGAGGGCAGCTGGTTTAATCAGTGGTATTCCTTGGTTCCTTGAGACAACAAGATCACAACCATCCTTGTATATCCAAGCAGTGATCAAGGGTGTCCAGTGACTGTAGTTCTGTAACCAGCTGTCCCATCCACCTGTAGATAAACATTGTACCTGTGTGGCAAGAACTTGCTGGATGTTATCCACTGCTGGTGCAAGATGTTTATTTTGTCTAAAGCATGTAACTGCACTCATCCAAATGTAAACTCTCCCAGAGGGCTCACTCAGTAACTCTAAAAGGTCTGATCTCTCTATAAGAGTCCCTGAGACTTTGCAAGCTGGAATCCCTCTAAGGGGAGAGGATATCCCCTTTGCTGCTGATAGCGAAGTAGCAGTGACAGCAGAGAGCTGAGCATGCACTGGCCACATGGCTACTTAGCTAGCCTTCTGTAAAGATTTTGGAGTGCAGATCAAGCTCTCTGCTGTGGTAGTTAACATTGATCTGCCTATATGAACAGTAGGAAGGTGTTCAACAGTTGACATTTCCAGGAATTGCTGAGCTATCTCTATGGCTAAACACGGTGGCCCTAACTTACACTCTTGTAGTTAGACTAGTAAATTATCCAACATCCCTCTCTCCAAGATATCGGACTCACACAGTCCAAGCACAAAATGACCCATGCCGTGTATGCTGAATGCCACCTCTTTGGAACAGCCTTTTCCACGATTGCATTAAACAGGAGAAATGTCTGAGGTCAGATGCTGTAAGTAGGGGCTTGGGGAAGTGCAAAAGCTCTAAAGTAGCTGGGCAAAGAGAATCCTACTTATGAATCATTAATGCTTTCGTGCCTCCCCACAGAAAATGTTGCTCGCTTTTAACACAGAAATGAAGATTTAACTGGGTTAAACGCGTAGTCTTCACCCCTACCCTTCCCAGGAGAAACTTTGCTGCTTTTCTTGGTCTTTGAAGAGTAACGACTTGCCCTGAAGGAGAAAACCTTCTACAATGATTGTAGCCCTCATTTGCATGCGCTGATTAGCCTCAGTATCACCATAGTTTGGTTGTGCAGATGAGCACTCTGCAGCTTCTCAAAAGATAATGAATGTTCCTGCCTTCATTCTCAAAGCTGCAAAGGTTTGGCAACAGCATGAATAACTGCTTTGCTAATAGCAATCACTAATGCAATGACTGGGATTAAAAATAGGATAGCTAATTCTATTAATGTAAGTGACAGTGATAATGTCACAGTGCTGTACAGTATGTAACCTAGTTATAGCTGAAGTTTGTTACCACTAACATACTTTCGGGTTCTCTCTCAGCTAATTTGCAGGAAGTTTCAGATGCAAATACCATGTGTTTGGAGTATGAAATACCAATCCCATGCAATACCCCAGTTCTTGGAATGACCTTGAAACAAAAATGCAACTGAGCCTACTGCCGTTAATAGAAAAGGAGAGGAAAATGTCTCAAGGCCCCTGCTGGCAGCGGAAATACAACCAAGTTGTTTGAAGTGCTCAGTTATATGGTTTGGTCTTGTTCCATAATGGCTGGTGCCCAGAAGATGACTTTTAGGACACATGTGAAATAGGTCACGACCAGCTTCACAGACGGGAAGCAAAGACGATCTCTCTCTCCTGCTCCCATTTCCCATGGACTGCCCGGGAGGTCTGCTTAGATATCTCCATGTGGAATAGGGCAAGAAGTTGACCAGCAGTGAGTATTTAGAACTTTTGAGGAAGGAAGCCAAGAACAGTTCAGAGGGCGTAACTGGAAAGGAGTGGCATAAATTTCTTGCTAATAAAAGGGAGTGAGAATTCAGCATAGCTGTAGCACTTAGGAATTCCTCACACCTGTCAGGGGCAGCACCACGGGCCTTTCATCTGAATAGCTGGGAGTTGCAGCTCTGCTCTGAACCCATGCCTGGTCTCCATTCCCCTGACACCTACATGCTACAGCCAGAGCGCAATGGTCAGGGACAGGACAAGCGCTTTGATTAGTTCACAGAAAACTTGTTCTAGAGAGGCTGTGCACAGCAGTCATCTTTCTAGCGTCTCCCAAGTTATTAGGAACATCTGCCTGGTCATCGAGAAGCAAGTACTATGAGGTGGAAGAAAACCAATGGGACTGCTGAATTACCCAGCTCCATAAGGTCACAGGCTGTGCTGAAGAAGCAGACAGTACTTGCTTCTCCATGGCAAATAACTGTGCGCAGCAGCTAGAAACAGCCCACTAGAAGTTACCCCTGTGCAAACAAGACTAGAGGAAAATAAATGTGAAATGAATAGTGCCGTTTAGTCAGCAAGGGAGTCTGCCGCAAGTCCTGGCAAGCTGAGACCCTCCCTGGCAGAAACACAATGAAAATGGATTTCTGCAGTTACTAGCAGTACACTTCCAGAAACTAAAGCCTTTCCTCGTTTAAGGATGGAGGAAGAGTAACTTAACTGATTGGCTGAGGCATGTTTATATGGTCGTCCACTAACAAATCCCAGGCACTGTGCCAATTAGCAGGTCTGTGCAACGTCTGAATTATGCTCATTAGAGCATTCTTGCATCCTTGCTGCCCTGACTTTTCCACACTTCCGGGTAGAAACACACCTGTCTTCCAAAACAGCACTTAAGTACTGAGCCTAATCCCCAGTCTGATGTTTGTCCTGGTTTCCGTGTGTCTAATCCTACCCTGGCCTCAGAGAACAAAACCAGAAACTGCTAGAAAACAAAACTCTGTTTCTTACACTCAAATGGGGCAAAGTTTTGCCTTTTGGTCTTTTGCCCATCTAATTCTTCTTCTGCGAGATCACAGCTTAACTCCTGGGTGGCTGCAGCCAGGTCACCCTCCCATAATGACATTGTTCCAGTCTTGCCACGCTTCATCCAGCTGATGCAGCTTTTTGCTTGCAGAGGACTGAGAATTTTTTTTCTGCAGAGGGGTTAGCGGCAGATGGGGTAACGTTTTCTCGCTGCCCTACAGGACTGTGGGGGTTGGTAACCTGAGTTTCCATGAGGTGTGCTGTGGACTTCTTGCAAGGATCTCCAGTCATTACCAGGTTGCACTTTGGCACTGCCAGTTTTCGTCGCTTCTTCAGTTGCTACAGTCTGTAGGATCTGCCATGTCTCAGCGCAGAGGCTCAGCTAGGCTCTCATGGACTGTCATCTCACTATAGCTATTCATAGTTGAAAGGGGTGTCTACTGCCAGAGAAGACCTCTTATACTAGCCACAAGGAAAGGAGTTCTCCACCTGAATAGGACCTGTGTGTTTCATGGACACAGACTGCAAAAGGTGAAGATGGACCAAGGTAGACAGGTTCTTCAGTGGCCCACCTTGCTCCTTGGCCATCTCTGTTGTTTTCACAGTTAACAGCCTATGCTTCCTGTGTCCCCCCAAGTACTGAACCAGTCCCTTCTCACAAGAAGGTGCCCAGCAGCATTTATATCTGTTACTAGTTGTCGTAGTTATAATTACTAAAAACTGTATCTCCATTAACAATCTGACTCATGTAAGGTCACAAGCTGGAGGAGGCTACCCTACAGCATTGGCACTCTGTTGCCTCCCTACCTTACCCTGCACCAAATGGAGCCAAAAGTCCCTTGTTCCTTAACTATTATAACTTTTTGATTAAAAACATCTCTTAAAGACACACCTACAATTCTAAGAGTTTGTCACTTGAAACTGCACTTAGAAAAAGAAAACATAAAGGGCTTAATCATTTTGAAACGCAACATCTGTCTTCTCTTTTAGTTGATGGTGCTGAATTACATTTGGATTTCTATGCAACTGGAAGAGAAATAAAAGACACTTGTGGAAGTGGGAAATAGCCTAAGCAAGGTAAAAGTCAGGAAGGTTAATTAATTTTTTTTTTGAGTCAACTTGTGCATTGAAGTGCAGTCCCTCAGAAAATCATTTTCTGGATGTGTAGATTGTGTTGCTGTAGGCAACAAGAGTAAGCCAGAAATTTGATCAGATTTCTGGTCTCACTTTAATGCTGATCTATCCTATCCGGTACTGTTCGTGCATTAAAAAAGCCCTGGTAGGGGGTAGGCAAAGTCAATTTCAGATTAAGAGCACTGAAGGCTAAATGAATGAAATAGGAAAGGCTTTCCAGAAGTTATGGACAAAATAAAAGGGAAACCAGGGTATAGTCTCAATTGCCCTGTAGGGCAACTTAATCTCTATAGCTCCTTGATTCTGTCTTACACAGTGAGGTACCCAGTCTTTGAACAGTGTCAGATGATTAATTTTGAAATTAAAGGGACCTGGGAAAAAAATCTGTGACATCTACAGTGTGTTACCTACTTACGAGCTATAATAAATGTTTTCTTGCGTGTATTCTTCAAGTGGCACAGTCTTGACTGCATAAATGCAGGCAGCACACATATCGAGACATGGGCTGCACAAATGATTCAGTAATCAACCCAGTTATGCTTAGGCCGTTATCAAAGGTCTACTTGCTGCAAGGTCTCATAAAGAAAGGACATGCTAAAAGGAGTCAGAGAGACTGTGAAAGTAGCTGCTAGTCTGTTTAGTCACGTCAGTTTTTTCAGGCTGTTCTACAGCAAACAAGAAAAATTGGATTAAGGACATTGACTCAGCTTTGGCCAAGGCATCTCCTCTACGAGCTAGCTGGAAGAGTTGAAGTCAATTATCTTCTTCAAATATGCAATTACTTGTTAGACATCCCTCCTGTCCTTGGTAAAAGGAGGGATGAATCTGGTTTATCCAGCTGCATGCACTGTACTGTTTTGCATCTGCCCACACTTGCCGTCTCTTTGAGGGACTTCAGGATGAGGCACTTCAAGTGGATGGGAATATTCCCTTCCAGCCCTGAACCAACCCAGGTCTGTTCAAGGCAGACTGACTATGGCCAGCGACGCTTCTCTTCCCTCCCAGGACTGGGTTACCAGTTTATAGATGACAATGCTACGTCATCTGGTCCCACACTGCTGTATTTTATGCAGGAGTGCCAGTAGAGGGGTTCCTTTTAACCTCACAGGGCTAAATACAAGTTCACCCTTTGGATCAATCACAGTAATGGCCTGAGCTGGTGCCTGGAAGACAAGTACAGTGGGTAAGCCTGGTGACACCATCCAAATGGGGCTCTGGGATGGAGCGTGTACAGTAAAGAAGTAAAGAGGTAGGTGTACTGGCCAGATAGAAGACACAAACCCATAAATAAAGACCAAAAAGTTTCTTGTGATGTTGATGAATGAGATGGGCAAAGAAACAGGAAAGACACAGACATCTTATCCACTACAACGTCAGACTCGGTGGGAGTGGAGTCTGACTGGGTCACAAATTCCAGCCAGTTTTACCCTACCTTTGGGACTAGCCATGAACACCTTGCACACTGAAGCGCTGGACTTGAGCTTGCATGCAAGGCATCAATCAAACACTGTCCATTTTGTGCAGCCCAGAGTATCAGACAGAGTATGTGATCAGGTAGGCGAGGGAGACAAATTTGAGCTAGAGTTGCAAATGAAATTTTTGGCAGTTCTTATTCTTCAGCAAATCTGTCTTTAATTCCTTCTTTCAGGATGAAATCTCTCCCAAAACTGGGCATGATCTTTGGTTTCAGGGGTACAAAAGCATCTATCTACTTGTGCGACTAGCATTTTTATGGTTGTCTAAGAGAGTGTTAACAGAAGCGCAGCCTATCTGTTTAAACTATTTCAGCAGCTAGGAGAGTTACATACAGTGTCAGATACTTTTCAGATTAGTCCTTTTAGCAGCTGATAACATATGGGTCTGAGCTGAAATGGCATGATGTAAGCCATGCAAGAGGCCTGCAAGGCAAATTAAGCAATAACATGGTTGATGCTCTGGCATCATAACAAACTGTGTTTCTTTCTAAGCAGTGCACAGCAGGGAGAGGTATTCCCTCCCCTTCGCTCTCCTCACATTCACCCTCAGGCACAAGATGACAGACTCTGTGCTAAGTATCTCAGGCTGCTTTGTACGGTCGAGGGTGCCAGCTGTCCTCCTGGCAGCCCCCAACAGCGGGACAGAAGGGCAGCACCTGGAGGAGGCTCCTTGCCTTTCGCTGTGGGCTTCTCCAGCCTGCTCCAGAGCCACTTTGGTGGGGAAAGGAGGGGCAGGGCACCCTGGAGAGATGAGGTGAGGGAAAGCAGGAGAGCAGAGAGAGAAAAAGGCAGAGAGGAGAAGGCTGTGGAGTCAGGGTGAGGAGGAATAAAAGGCTGCTTTACCCCCAGACCAGTCGCACTCTTCCTGGGCACCATCACCTGTGGATGGATAGGAGCAGAGATGGCACCTGGAGCTGGACAGGACAGGGCAGTGTGGAAATCACCCAGCAGCGTGAGGCAGCTCTTCTGCCCATGCACCCTCTGCCAACAACCGAAAAGCTGGGCTGGGCTGGGCTCAGCTCTGCCTACCGCCCCAGTTCTGAGTGCCGCTGTGCATCTCGCTTGCTGCAGCCTGGCCTGTTTGGGAGGAGGTAGAAGAAAGGCCAGGAAGGGTGAAACAGAGAGCAGGACACGCCTGGCCACTATGGTCTGGGACAAACAGCCACCAGTGAAAAGGTCAGGGGGTAGGAGGGGGATGAGGGCCGCTCCTGGGGAGGGCTGCAGGGTTCCTTCAGGCAGCAAGCACGGGCCAACCCCGAGCTCTACAGGAGCATTAGCAATGCTACCTGTCCTCCCCAGCACAGGGGCAACTTCGCTCCTCTAAGACCCAAAACCAGGTGGTGTCTGACCTATGATTACATGGTTTTCTGCCTGAGAGGGGATGGCTGGCAGTGGTGCAGTGGGTCCAACATCCCCTCACGACAGGCAGGCGAGTGCAGGGCGATGACAGCCCACCTGCTATCTGCATAGGGAGCTGGTGATGGGTGTTCAGTGGCAAGTTTCAGGATGCCCTGGTCCTGAGCCATGCTTCAGTTGGCATCCACCAGCCTATCAAGGAAAGCTGTGGTCACCCAGCAGTAACCCTGTGTCAGCCTCATTGCCATGCTGCCGCTTGGGCAATTTGCAGGGAGAAAGGCTCCCCTTGCAATGGGTCACAGACCTGCCATGATGCCAGGGAGAGGTGTGATGTGGAGGAAAGAGGCAAGACTCGCACGGTCAGGAAAAGCCACAGTTGCACACGTTGCATTGAAGCCTGAGACTTCCTGAAGTCCGGCCCCATGTCCCAGTGGCAGTACGTGCATAACTGGACTCCTGAAGCTAACCTGGTGCTTTTGTGGATCCTTACAAATCCAGCCTGGCCTCAGTAACAAAGTGCAGATATTCACTGGAACACACAGAGACATATCCTGTGCTGTAATGCTGTGATAGGGAAAACTCCTATTTTTGAAATCATTATACTCCCTAGCTGAACTGCATCAAGTTCAAATAACTCTTACTGGCTATAGTTTAGCCAGGAAATCTTGACCTCCAACATGAGGTCATTAAAGCTGGACTTCTGGAAACTCAGAGGTATTTAGAGAGCCTGTTAATTACTGTACTAACCCTTCAGACAATGCTGGATCCTGGGATTTCCAGAGTGTTAGCACTTTAGCAGCAGTTGGACCCAGATCACTCCGCTCCCCCCTCCCAGGAGTACCTCCTGATGCAAATACTGCCAGTGTCTTCTCTAGGGCCACACATGCACAGGTAAGACAGTCAGAAGAGTTAGAGGGTGTCATAAGCTGGCCTTGAGCATTTCTTAGCAGATTTAAGTCCTTTTTGTCTCATTTCCACGGAGTTGACATCATCTGTTTGCTATGTTTATCTGACAGCTATGAAGCATCAGGTGGTTCCTACCCACTGTGGAATGAGCTGTCTATTTTTTCCAAAATCATGTCCCTTTATGTACCTTGACCCTGTAGGCTCAGCAAGCCAGAAGGTCAGCAGGGGAACAGAGCACCCTGGAGCCAGAGCAGGGTTTTAATGACAATGTGGAAACCGAATGCCTAATCCATGAAAAATGGCTATGACAAAATATGAACAACTGAATTCATAATCATAGTAACACTGGGAACAGAACTCAGCAAAACAGTTGTATTCTTTCAATCAGGCAAAGTAGCTGTTGCCCAGCAGC
>NW_009631613.1:0-44033 GCF_000690535.1 Cariama cristata | reverse complement strand
CTCTTTCCAGCTGGACATTCACATTCCCAAACACATCCTGTTGAAGGCACGCCTTCCTTACCGGGGGAAAACTGAAGAGGAGCACTTTGTGGACCTGTTGTAGTTAATGAACTTTGTCAGGTTGATCAGTGATTTTCTAGCAAATTTAGCTGGCCATGGTTGAAAAACAATCATCAGAACTGATTTGTGTTACTGCATCTACAGTAACAACCCACCACCTGCTACCAATACATCATGGGTGCGAGGATGCTGCTCAGCACTTCTGACCATCAGCCTACTTACCTGGTACTCCTTCAGCTGGGCCAGGCACATAGCACACTTATCTAGGGTTGCCACACACATACCGTTTCCTAAGGACGTTCAGGCACCCAAATCTAGCTGATCTAGGCACTGAGATTTCCAGCAGTGACTGTTCACAAAGTGAGAGCCTCAGGAGCCCTCAGTGGGGTCCCCAACTGCCCACCAGACTACACGTGCTCCCCTGCAGGTAGCACAGAGCAATCCAGGAGCTGAAACTCAGCCTGTACCCATACTTATCAATGGGTGCAGGGGCTCCTGGACAAGACCTTACCCAAGGACTATCATTTCACTGGCTTTTTCATTTATACAGCATTAAACATGCTGCACAAAGCATGTTGAGACAGACGCACAGCCGTTTATTAGCAGGGTCTGTAGCTGAAGGCATGCATTAAGTGTAATGGTGGATGTTACTTTTAGGGGAAAATAAAGATTAAATAAGACAAAGAGAAAAGGGAAAGGAAAAAAAAAACTCTTTTGCAGCAGGTGGGGAGAGAAACAGTGGAGGTTCCCAGACAAGTGTCCTCTTCCAGATTTCATCTCCAGGGCAGCAGATGATCCCCCCATAATACTTCCCCATAGCAATCATAAAGTTTTTCATTAGGCAGACTCCCAGACTCCCTCCTGGTTCTCCCTGCTTATGGGATGCCATAAACACTAATGCACCCTTTGCTTAGGTGTAAGTGCTGCACACTGACTAGTTGTTAAGCTTTGTGCATACATGTAACAGGCTCCCAAATATAAACCAAAGCAACTAAAGGCAGGGAAAAAAAGGGGAAAGCAGGTAGAGTTCTCATACCAGCGGCAGTCGCTTCCCACTGGAGCAAAAAATAGCAGCAAAACAACAGAGGGAGATCACTCCATCAGACTGTCTGGAAAACACAGCCACAGCATGTTGGGTGAAAAAGTACAAGGCTGCAAGTAGAAGGCAGGCTGCAGAGGTGCAAGTTTCTACTTGCAGCAAGCCTATTTGCAAAAGCCTTTGGCATTACAAAAGCTAAGGCACCTACAGCATCTTGCAACAAGCAGCTCCAGCAGGGAAAAGTGCAGGAGCCCTGCATTGGGGTAGTCCGTAAGCTAGTGCATGAACTGCTGTTTTCCATTTTGAGAAAGGAAGGCTAAAGTTCCTGCCCCATACCTACTACAGACCCATCAGTGCAAGGATCTGAGCTGCTCTCTCCCTCATCCCAGTCAGGCAATGACTACCGTGGGGCTGTGGCTGCTCTATGCAGGGCTGTGCTCTCATGCAGAGAGGCAGGAGCACTCTGTTTAGGAGTCAGAGAAGTGTTTATGCTGGGGATCCTGAGAGAGGTCACCCCTTCCAGCTCTGCTGTAGTCCTCTGCAGCTCCCTTGTGTCAGGCTTAGACAGGAGTAGGCTCGTCCTCTTTCCTCAGGCACTAAAATCTCCCTATGCATTGCTTTGAAAAGTCTCTGCACCTAGTCTGAAGACAGAGGGGAGTCAGAGGCATATTCCTCAGCTATTTCTGCAGAGCTGAGCACTCGCTCCACTATGCAGAGATGTTCTTAGCCAGATGATAAGACTTGAGCCATTACTCAGTGCAAATTGGGACCTTAAGGAAAGAGTAGTCGATTAACAGATATTGCAGACTAAAATGTTGTTGCAACTTGTGGTTTTCTGTCTCCCCTTCTATAAATCAGGTTTAGCACTGGCAGCTCTTAGAAGGTGGTCTGTGAAAGTACAGTTTCTTTGTAGAAGTAACCAAAGGACAGTTTGCTCTGGCTGATTGTGACCTCATGTTCCTGAGCAAGGGAGACTGCTGAGGAATACTGGGCTTGGCCTGATCTCTAATTGAAAAGCATGAAGTGGTTTATCCCCATTCTAGAAGAAGTCTTGCTGCTGCCTCTGTGCACAAGGTTTAGTTAACTGATTAGTGGCTAGCTCAATTTAACTAACAGCCTGCTAATAGCTTCAAAATTGGGTCTTGACTATGTAGGTACCAGTCAGGCAACCTGAACACTGTTAGATCTGGGATCATTACGACAGTTGTGCTGCTTTAGTGTTTCAACAATTATTAGACAGGACTGTACCTTGCATCCACTTGTTAGATTTCGCCAAAAGCCGTAGTGGCCAAACACATGGGTCTGAACAAATCCAACAGTTCTTACTATTTGTCCATTATTCATCCCTCAGTTTCTTATCCATATGCAAGTTATGTGCATAAGCCACATTCTGCAACCTCGCAGGTTAGATACTGATTTTCATAAACACACCAACCTTAAGTTAAAGGGGCTTCAACAAAACCTTCATGTCTGTTATGAGGAGCAGTGCTGTAGGAGGGTCTTAACAGAGTCTTGCTACCAGGTTAGTAGTAGTTTTGATACTTAAGCCTGTGGAGTCTCTTATATCCTGAAAGTAACAGGATACAGAATGAAGTCCGGAGAAAGAGACAGGTCCTTCATCTCTGGTCACTGGTGTGCCATAGGTGAGTTTCCAGCTGGAGAAAGGTGGCAAGTTATGGTGGCTGAGGGGGACAAGCAGTGCAGTGCCTCCCCTGATGAAATGGCAGTCTCTTATGAGGCTTGAAAATGCTGTCAGACCCTTGGCTCCTGAGCAGAGCAAGGAAGCTGTTCTCCCCCAGCTTGCTCTGCCCCTCTTTCTACAGATGGAGGATGAGAAGAGTCGTCTTAGGCTTCCTGTAGCTGCTACTAAATTACACGGTGCAAAGCAATGAAGAATCAGCCACAGTTATGTTTTTGAGAAGAAGAAATAGTGTGATATTTTCTTTCCCCGTGTGCGTTGCTGCACAACATCACCAGATACAAACAAGATTTGTCACTCTGAGGGGGCTGAGGGAGATCTTGTTCAGGCTGTTATGCATGTCAGGAACAGCTTAATCACCAGTAGGGTTGCTTACTTGCCTAAGACCATTGCTGTATCTTTCAGGAATCATCAATGTTCCACTTAGGAAATATTTTTGCCTCTAGTGATTTCTCTGTGTGTGTTAGCTATCCAGAAAAGATGGCATGACTAAATAATCCAACAAGTGTTTTATCAGCTTGTGTTTTCTCCCGATTCAAAGACAATGCCCCCCAAACAGTCATTCCGCAGGAATGCAGATCTTAGAGCTTTGGCATTAAATTTCACTTCATGGAATTTGCTGCACAGATAAAACACAAAAAACAGCAAGTCCTGACTCTGAGGACATTTCCTCTGATAACAAACAGTTGACATAGGAAAAAATATAATTTATCCACTGGTTTGTCTGAGGTCAATGATTTAAAAAAACAAAGTTTTTAAAAAGAAATCCAGACAAGCACCCCAGAAGAATGGATTTCAAATTGATGAGGTATTTCATCCTGATTCTCAATTCATATGAGCTCACTTGTTGCCGGACGTGCTTTAGAGGACTGGCACCAGGAACTGCAGAGGAGTTGTGTTGCCATTTCAGCAGCCAGAGGAAACCATGCTTCATATCTGGTGCCCTATGAGCCCTCTGGAAAGCCAAGCGTGACAGAGATCTGGCCTTGGCCAGGAAAGTGGCGATGAGTGTTACGTGTACTTCAGAGGTCTTTGGAACAAAACCAGCATCCACAGACATGTTGGTCCTGATGGCCTCCTGTGTCTGACGCTCTGCCAGGGCAGTCATGGGGAACCTTCCTCTTGTACACCATAGTGCTCTTCCAACCTGGAGACTGAACATGCTGGTAGAAACTCAGGCAAAACCAGAAAAGGCTTCCACCTTTCCAGATACCTTCTACAGATGCTGCTGTCTTTCTAAGTTTTACTATCATGTCTTCTTTTCATCCTATGCCAGGGGCCACTGACTCCTCGTTTGATGATTCAACCGATTGTGACGGGGGTAGGAGAGAACTGAAAGGAGTTGTAACATGTTTTAAAACCTTGGCACATGAAGAGTTTGTGTGGTGGGCAATTGTCTTCATTGGTTACTGCTCAGGCATACCAGTCAAATGCCAAAGTTAATGGAGTTTGGTACTCCTCTGACTTGTTAAAGTCCCAGAAAAACTTACTAAAGCATCAGATGAGGATCATGTAATGGAAGAGATAGCCTGTCCAGCTGCCTCTCTGTTAAAGAGTAGAAACCCTGCTATTGCCTTCCTCATGCCACATCGTCCTCTCGAACTTACGAAGTTTACCTGTGTTACACAATGGGATGATTGATTTCTTTGCACTAAAGTGAAGGCCTGAGCTGTTCCACACTACCAGGTCAGACCTGCAGCATAAACTAGCTGACAGTGCTTCTTTAGCAGGCAGAGAACCATGCTGTGCAGAACAGTGTGCCCACTGGGGATATGAAAGGGGAACTTTCTTCTCAGTTCCTGTCTATTTCTTGTCTCTCTGAATGACAGTCCTGAAATTAAGGTGTGCAATGCATTTGCCATCTCTGTTAAAAAAATGAAAAACTTCTACCCTAGAGGATATTACAAAAGAAACAATGAGTGGTTTGACATTTGCTATCAGAAATGGCAATGTACATACCCTTTTCATGAGTAGATTTCAGTCCCCACGTGAGATACTATTAATAGCAGTCCACCTGGAGAGGCACAGGCCTCGAGATTTCTCAGGGAGAAAAGAGGAGAGCAATAACTCAGTGCTGTGGGCAGGCAGACTTCCCTGCCCTTCTCTAAGAGCATGGGTATTGCAAGAGTGTGTGTGGTATAGATCCATTTGCAAGGTAAGAGAAGGTGTGCTATGGGGTTTGCAGGTTGTTAATGCCTTGGAGTCATCTAAGGAGCTTGGGTAGTGGTGAAGAAAACCATTTCCTCTGGAAAGGAACTCCGTTGACTATAATTGCCAGTGGTTTTCTAGTATATAGGTTTGCCCATCCAGTATCAGTACAAGTGAAGATGTGGTAAGGGAGCCATTGCCCATCAAGAATGACATCTTGATTGGCCTCCAACAGCATCCAGGAGCCTGTTCTCATCAGGAGCTAGGTGACTGTCCTGTTTCCAATGCCTTACACCTGTAATAAGCTGACAATGACAAATGTCACCTGGAGCAGAGCTCTTTCTATTCAGCTCACCTCTGCAAAAATCAAGTACTGAGAAGTAATGCATTCTTGCTGCTGTGAACTCTGCAGACTCCTAGCTAGTTCTATAGTTTGGAGGGCAAAAGAAAACGATGGCAGGCAGGAGAGGTTATTTGTAGAGTGGGTCAGAAAATTGATTTATTCCAACCATAAAGTAGTGTAGGTGAGAATAAAAATAGAAACCCTTAATCAGAAATTTCTGCATTCACTATCCATACTTACAGCATTTGTTAGAATGTGGATGTGAGCCCTTTGAGGGCATCAAAATTTACTTTCGCTTGTTTCCTTCCTTTTCTTAAATATTTCCACTGGTCAAATTCCCTAAATATCAGAAAATGGATCTTTCAAGAAAGATCTTCCTTCTCAATGAAAAACCCTGGCCTGATTTTCGGTAGGAATCAGGATACATAAATATGCTGCCTGCTTGCCATCTTGTAATAGTCATTGAAGGTATCCACCAATATCTCAGAGGATCAAATTTCCATAAGTTTTGTGGAAGCTGAATCTTGGATAGAAGATCCACTGTAAAAAGAACTGCAACTTGAGTTCACCAGATGTTTTCTCTGGCCTGTGGGCTGCCTCATTAACTTCTGTCCCTTGTTCAGCCAGCAGTTAAGGACCAGTTGGAGGGGCGAAACAGTGTATGAGACAAAGTAGGGAACAATAGCAGTGCTGCTTAGAATGAAATCCTGTAAAATCTTCTTTGGAGAGTGAGCTGGAGTTATGAGAAAACTGTCTTTGTTAATGCATCTGTTAGTTTGATAAACTTTCCAAGAGGAATGAAATGCCCCCCTCTCTTTACTCACTGCTCCAAAATGAGAAAAGTAAGTGGACAAATTGCCTTTTCCCCTAACTCGTTACTGCTCTGAGTGAACAAACGCAGAAATACAACTGCTTCCATTGCCTTTGTGGTCCCAAGACCAAGGAGGCATCTGCAGCTCTCTTGGCGGGCTGTGGACGTGTCACCTTGAAATAGGCATTTGGGACAAGAGCCAAAAAACATATTTCAGCCCAGAAAGGAATTATGAGGTCCTACCAATATCACAGCCTGTGCTTCATTCTCCTCTTGAGAATCTGAGAGACAACATGCTAAAGACATAAATCTTCAAGGCACACAACCTTTTTTGCTCTGACCACTAGCAGAGAGTGGTGGAAGAGCAGCTAAGTCATGTAGATCTCTGTAGGATCAAGTTATGTGAAATTTGAGTCTTACTCTCCATTAAAGCTGAAAATGGACCCCAGTTCATCCAGTTGTGTATGATGCTTTGCTGCCTTGACTATCAAGTTGAAATGCCTTCTCACCATTGTCTGATGGACTTTGTCCATAGCCAGTGGTGAGCTGAAGCTCCCCCACTTCTCAGGAGTTTCTCCAAGCCAGCCTGTGATCTGCGACAGCAGCGCTCTCGGTTGTTAGGAAAACAAAGATGGATCATGCCATACTGCAACTTCGATCAGAATGCTTGGAGACTCATTTTAAAAGATCTTCCATTGATACCTGGATCCCCAGTTAAAAGTATTAGGAGGCTATTTGATTTGCTGGTTCCAGCTTTCATGGAATCCAGCTGTCCTTGCATGGATGCAATTAGATTCTTCCTTGACCCCACAAACACGGTACCTGGCAAGTGCAATTACCTGTGTGTGTAACAGAAGGAAAGAAATACTTGGTTTGTGTGTAAGTTCTGACACTTTTCTTGTTTGGTTCTTTGACCTTTTCTACATGCAGCCATTGGCCTAATTTAACTAAAATGAGCCCCTTGTGCAAGCCATGCTATAAAAACAGTTTCAGTGATTTAACTAAATGTTGCAGTTTGCACATCTAAACATATTAATGAAAGTTAACCCAGGATAAGCCATGTTCTCTGAGGGAGCTTTTAAGCATACTTTTAGGGCTCTGGCAGGTGAATTATGGTCAGTCAGCTACAGCAATTTAAGGATTTGGAAGACCTTCCTTGATCCTGGTCTTTGCTACTGCCATAACAGGAGTAACTACTCCGGTTCCCTCGACATGCAGGTGAGATGGGTTGTAAGGAGCATCAGCTGAGCTGCAGACAGCCCCTTCCCTCAGCGGCCCCTGCTGCTAATAGGCTGAGAGCTACCATGCTTTTCAGGACCCTCCACAATGACATGAGCCCAGAAACAGGCCCTGGCCAAAGTTTTGCTTCCAGGTTTGCTATCTGAAGTGCTTTTATGGCTTGGCACAACTGGGCCTTCGAAGAGTCACTTGGACTTTCACTCCAGATGGCCACCTGCATTTGCGTGTGTGTATCTTGGTCAACGGCACTGGTCTTTCTGCAGAGCTGAGAGCCACTGTGCTGGGCCATGTGCAAAAAAAAAGTTTATTATTGGTCCTGAATGCCAAGAGCTGGTGGCAAATGCTATTTAAAACCAAAATCTCCAGTGCCCTATAATACTACTTCAGGATTCTTCTTATTGGCAGCAATTCCTGGCAGCTGGAGTGAGAGAAAAGGTTTCCTGGCAGTGTCAGGAGGACATGGTCCAGTGAGGAATCAGAGAGGTCCTATGTGTATCAGGTCTTCATGTGCAAGCAACCAAGCCTTCTTTTGGAAGGGCTAGGCTGGGCAGTAGTGCCTCTGGATTTCCATGGGATTAGCCACGTTCTGCATCCTGCCTTCGGTTATATGAAATCTTATACAGGTATCATAAGAAAGATTTGCCTGGCTGCAGCAGTCACATAGACGCCACAGAGCTAGAACAACATCCACTGGCTCGCAGTTTTGGCCTTACGGAAAATCGTATGGGCTTGATACGGTTTACTTAACAGCCTAGTGACATGAGTCAGCCTGAAACTGTCAGCAAGCCCTGTGCCTTGTGGACAGGTAGCATGAATTTGTTCTCAGGTTTGCTTCTAAGCATGCCAGTGGGCTTGCTGAGGATGCTAAAGTCCTAGAAAGTCAATCCACTACACAGATTTCATTCAAAAGTGCCTGCTGGCCATTTGTTTTATCAGACAGCCTGCCTTAAGGTCCATGAGAGATTGCATGACCTTAGTGCGTACTTAAGACCTCTGCAGCAAATATCAGTTTCTGCAGACAGTGTTTTGTGGCTGAAAAGGGGACAAAGCATGTCTGGGCTAGCTCTCTGCTATAAGACTGGTTGTGCCAACATCTTAAGGACCTATGGGATGGAAGGGTGAGGGAAAATCTAGGTAGCCTTACAGTCTGTGCTAGCTGATATGAAGAGTCAAAAGCTGCCCTACTCCTTTCTTAGGGGTGTTCAGCAGTGACACTGTTCACTTCAGATCAGACTGGAAAAAGGGCTTCTGCAGCACTGATTGTCTTCAACAGTCAGGACAGAGACCTTTGGCCTGCATGTTGGGTGCCCTCCAAAGCAACCACTGCCATGACTGGATACTGGGTTTTTCCATCATCTCCTGGTTGGATCTGTTAATCACATTTTTAATGAGATTATATTCTACCATGCCTGTCATTCCTGAAGCTGGAGGTGTATGTAAAATCTAGGCTATCACAGAAGGTGGCAACATTCATATTTACCTGGTGTATTTGTTGCTAGATGATAGTTTACTCCACTTAATTCAGACATGGTGAATTTCTCATCTTATTTTTCCTTTCCAAACTCCATTCTGAGACTGGTGTGTGAACTGCCTCTCATTCAACTAATTTACAGTGTGTGATCATAGCTCTAAATGAAATGAGAAGTTTTGCATAGAGAAACTATACAGGCTTCAAGCCATGGATTTTTATGCCATATTTACACTTCCAGATTACCTGTGGAGGAATTAAACCTCTTCATTCTGGTGATACAGACAACATGGCCAGGTCACTGGAGTATTACTGGTTATACACGTCAGTCTTCCTTTTCTTGCTTCATGAATTTGTTTTGCTATGTTTTTCTCAGTCATCCAGTACTTTTCCCCTACAACTTTCCCATCCCATCGGTCTGTCTGGAAAGACAGAGATTCAGACTTCCTGAATTTAGTGGTATCTACTAAATAAAATACCTGAAAGTCATTTATGAGAACAGAGTTTTCCCAGCACCTTGAACTCTGACTTTGCATACCTAGTTTACAAGGGACCTGGCCAATCCCACACAAGTAATGGCTGAGAAAGGCACAGCAAGAAAAGTGCCTCTGTCCCATGCCTTCCTTTTCTTTTCTCCTCTCCAGAGCATCACATACTTGACTCCATACTTTTGCTTTACCTCTTCTTCCTTAGAAACCTCTGTCTCTTAGACTCTTCCCCACCCTATGGCAAGGGAGATCACAGGCTGGATGGGGTGCTGCCCATAAAAACAGGGCTGTAGAGAGACTAAGGACTTTGGGAGTTGTGGTTGCAAAAGAGGAGTTATGATTTTGGCTTCCAAGGGAGGGAAGGTGAGGTCCTGTACTTGCAGGGGTCACAGTCCAGAAAAGGACCAAAGCTAAGAGAAAAACACCCACACTGCATGGCTAGTTTTATGTAGTCTGATGAAAACAACTAGAGTCCAGGGAAAATAGCTCTTATCTCTCCGGGTTTCCTCTGATACCTTCTTTATTTCAGTCTGTTTATGGATGGAGAGAAGGCGTTTGGGAAATGGTAAGAATTCCAGCTTAGTCCTTAGTCACTATACCACTTTCTGTATGTAAACACTCATAAAACACCAGTCCAAGGCTCCAAATGAGGACTTTTCCGGTCATTTTTATCGTGAGCCTCAGTGGTTCTGATCATGCTCAAAGAATTTGTGTTATCAGTAAGTCTGGCCCCTCAGAGACCACGGTCATGCCGTAGGCCCACCCAGCAAGGTCACCAGATATCCCAGAGTAAGAGCAGTTGTAGCCCTGTGTTCCCTGCCAGGTGCCAATCCAAGCAGTTTTTTAAGACCTTCAATCTTGGAGACTTCTTTTTTGAGTGAATTAGTGTTTATTACGGTGTCAGTCTTTGCAACACAACCTGCATTTAGCTGCTGATCTAATGATCCCTTCTGCAGAGCTGGTCTTGAGGCAGGATTTGCCCATCCTCTCTTTGTGCAGCTGAGTCTTGCATCCTCATAGAGTACCTTGGGCTTGTCCCCACTGAACAGCATCTCCAGTTTGCTGTGATTGTCTTGAAGGCTAAATCTTCCCTGCCGCAGTTTGTGCATGCCTCCCTCCATTTTGCAGATTGAACAACGTACAAGACTTGGCTATTTAAAGGCAGACCAAGGTGCTATAGAAGTGATGGTAGTCCATCTACTGAAAATTATCATCAGTTATAAATTCAGACTGTCTCCAGGCTAGCAATGACAGCCTTGCAGGTTTATATGAGGGTCAGGAAGGCCCTCCTAACAGCCTTGTCCATGCCCAGCAGTGAAACCAGCCCCACAAACATCACTAGCCCCAACCTGTGCTAGCAGAAAGGTATTTTGAGCAAGTTGGTGGGTTTCATGTTTAGGAGTTTTATTCTAGAATTTCAAAATTTCTAAGAATTCCCTACTCTCTTACAACTACTTTCTGTCCTGACCTTTGCACTTTTGATTTTTGCTCACACCACGAGAAAGAAGGGCCTTCCTATTTCATGTTGTGGATTTTTCTCACATGTTAAATCACAGATAGAAATGCTGCTTCTACTTTCAAAAGTAGAATTGATTTGTATAATCAGTGTGGTCCCTTTGTGATGGGAAAGGAGTGCAGAAGTGAAGAGATCTGGTTAAAGAAACGTGAAACTGAAGAGTGCTAAGATGGATGATCCAGAGGTAATATGGTGAAGTCATGAATTGCAGGCACCACTGAATAGAGTGGCCTTCAACAAGGATACCTGGCAATCCAAGGAACTAGGTAGCATAGACATAGCATCATGGAACAGAGGCAGATGATGTGGAAGACAGGTGATGTGGAAGAGTTAGGATGATGTGGATGAGGACCACCTTGTTGCAAAGATAAAAGATCATTCAATTGTCCTGGGCAACTCAAATAGAAGGAGAGGGGATTAAAAAAAAAAAAAAAAATTATGTGCTGTATTAGCATCTTTTGTTGTTAACATTTCCTAAACTTAAAAAAGTGAGGCCCTGTGATTTTTGTATAGTAAATGTCTTCCTCAACTGACTGCTGTTCCCTTCCTTAATGTCAGCCTCATGCTTAGCACCTTGACCTCCTGTTGGCCTGCTTAATACCCACAAGAAGGAAAAGTTTCTGTAGAACAATGGGAGACTGCCTTTCTCTTCCATGTTTGTACAGTATCTGGCACAGTGAGGGGCCATTTCCAGATGCCACTGCACAGACAATAGTGAGTGTGAGATCTGCCAGTTCAGCACACCTTGTTCAAGGCCTTTATGTGCCAGTCCTGGTTCTTATTTAGAAGTAAGGAAAAATGTACAAGAAAACTCTGCTGAAGAACATGTCAGGCCCAGAAGTGTGTCTGCTGAGAAATAAGTGTGTCTCTACAACAGTGCATGTTGGCCTTCAGGGAACAGTGTGTCCTCAAACAGCTGGAGGCAGGTCCTTTAGAAACCTCTTTGACTCATCTTTCTTTGCCCTCATCCCTGCTCTCCATATACAGCCAAATAACTTAAACTTCTGCAGCAACAAGAATACACGAAGTTCAAATTCAAAGTGAGTTCTGGCAGCTCAGAAATCCCAAATGCATTTTCCTCTCATGGGATCCATTCCCACTGCTGCAACACTACAACCCCAGGTTCTCTGAGGTTTGGACATCACACTTCATTGTCAGCATGAACTCTAGCATGTTTCTTCTCAGCCACCTTTTCTCAGGAAGAAGGGTCCTGCTTATATTTAATCATTCTTCATGCTGCAGCCTTTCCACACACGAGTCGTCCCTGTGGTGCTCCTCTGGCTGCCCAAAATTCTTCTGTAACGAATGAATTGGAGCTGGTATTCAAGATGTGGATATACTAGGCATGTATGGATTAACATAGTAATATAGTCTGTTCAGTTGTCTTCCCGTCTACTGATTTTTAACATTAGTTGGGTTTTGTATTTCTACTGTTCACTGAACTAACGTTTTTGCAGACCAACCTACAGTAATACGAAAATCTGGATTTTGGCGAAACTATGGAATTCACAGTTCACCACTTTGTATGCAGTGTTGACACTGCTGTTTCCACATGGGGACTGCTTTGTATTAAACAGCACAGAGTTTCATCCACAACCTTTTCTTATGTTATTTTGTATCCTGAGGGTTTTCTGCAACCCTTCTCAGCACCTGTTGGTTTACTACCCCAGCTTTGTGTGCTTGCCAAAGTTGGTTGCCTCTTCAGGCAACTACTTTTTCTACCAATCATTTGTAAACAGGCCGTGCAACATGCACTTCTGTGTAGATCCACTTCGTTAGAAACTTGTCTTCATTGTAAAATCTGACTTTTTAGTCACTCACTACTTCTCTATTTTAACCTGTTCTTTACCTATGCAATACCTTTCTCTTTTAGCCCATCATAGCCTAGCTTCTCCAAAAACCTGTAGGGACTCATCTTGTGAAAAGCTTTTTTAGAAACCCATATTGTACCTAACAACTGGATCTTCCTCACAAACATGTTCAGTGGCTCCTCAAAATGACCCTCATAGATTGATGAAACATGGCTTCCTTCTGCAAAACCTGAGGATTCTTCTTGAATGCATATTCTGTATCCCTAAATTCTACCTTGTATTGCCTAGCATGGATATCAGAATTACTAACCTGCCCTGCCCACAACACCCCTCTCCACAGCTCCTGTTCCTGCACGGGGTTGTTCTAAGTGATAGCTCTCATGCCACAGTAACTGGTGTGGGAATTTCATACCTGGGCTTCTTCTGAGGTTTTGGATAAACGTCATTGTTCATGATGACTTTTTCACTCTTTGTTTTGTAAAGTTGTTCTATAGGTTTATTCACAGATCCTCCAGCATATCCCCAGAGAAAGTGAATTGGGAACCTTAGAGAGTTCCTTTCAAGTGAATACAGATGTAAGAATGTATTTAGTTTTCTGCTATGGCCTTATCGTTTCACCTTCACCTCTGCAACTACTCAGACATTTTACACAGCCTGTGAATGGCATCCTTCTCCTGGTGAGCGGGGAAGAAAAATTTGCCTTTGGTAAGTTGCTCCTCCAAGGTTTTGACCTGCCTGTTCATAATTCTGACTAACCAGAAGGATTCTTATTGTCCTCATCTGGTCTCGCTTGGAACTTGTTTTCCTCCTCCTGGTAGCATCTTTTACCCTGCTGTTTAATCATGTCATTTCTGTTTTGAACTGGGCCTTGCACATTGCTCAGGGCCAAGTAGTCACCTGGTGTGACATTTCGGTGCTCTATTAAATATCACTTTACCACCAAGTTTCTGCTACAGCCACTTCATTAACAGTTTCATTTAAAACTATGTCATCAATTCCCACACATTATTTCTAAGACATGCAGTATTTGCCGAGAAGTATGTATATATGTTTTAATATAAATATATGTATGTACAAATATATTATGATTTGATTTCCTGTTGTCTGTATTCTGCTTAAATGAGACTTGTTTTCTCTTCAAACTGCTCTTTTCCTTTTCTTTTCCATGAACTTCTACTCCACCCTTTTTTTGAGGGTGCAGTTCCCCTCACTTCACCCTTACAGAGGCATCATTCCAAACAGTGTGTTTTGCTATACTTCATTGCTTTTCCTTCTTTTTTATTTTCTGATTTGATATTTAACTGTTTTAGCTGCAGTCTGCTTCCATGCAGGATTAGCTGATGCCCTTCCACTCCAGAAATCAGTCCCTTGGGATTTCTTGATGAAACTGAACATTTCTCCCTCACACCTTCCCTATGTCATTTTCTCAGCTATACATTAAGGTTTTGCTTTTCCACATCTCTGACTGGCCCTGAACATGCTCCTGGAAGGACTTCCAAAGATGATACTATCTAAAGCCATAAATTTTGTATGTAGAATTTTCCTTCTTACCCATCCCTTCTTCAACCATAACTGATTGTCCATCACTGTCACCTACTTTCCCGCACTCCCTAAGAGCCTGTCTAGACACATGGAGGGATTTACTACCTTTACATCATCTTCCAAGCAAGTCTCCATGTAGTCTTCTCCAATATCCCAAGCAGATACTTATACACATGCTATTTATATGCCCTCAGTGTAATAACCTGCATCTTCCTCTCTGTCAGGATACCTATTATCCTTCATGCAAGGCAATATATGTGCCCACTGTGGGGCTCATTTCTCAGTTTTTTGGTTAGCTGGTTCTTAGGTTTATCCTTTTCTCAGCTGAAATGCACTGCACAAGCTGAGTTGGACTGCCCTGCAATGTCCAAGAAATGTCATGAGAAACTCTTCTTTCTTACCGATTTTTTCCAGACTGGTCTCTGGGGTAAGTGGTCTGTGCATGGGAGCTGGGCAGTCATCCACCTGCCTGGCAAGCAATGACATGTATGCCGTGAACAGGAACGTCTCCTGTGCTCCTGTGCCTTGCAGGCTTTCCTGGAGGGGAGAATGAAATTCCCTTGCTACTATTGTTTGTGGAGATTGCATTAATTTATTCCTCAGTTTAGACAGGTTACTTGGCTTCCATGTGGGGTTGGTTTCTCTGTGGGAGTCAGGACAGACTCTTTGTTACATCACTGGCTCGGTGTTGGGGTTTGTCTTGCTTATGCCCACTACGAAAACCTACACACATCAACTCTGTGTGTCTGGAGTCTTCAAAGCAGTGCTTCCTCAGATAATGTTTTTTCAGAACTGTTTAGTTGACTTCTTGACTGAAAGCCTTCCCCGGGTATTCAGCACACTTGAAAGGGTCAGTTTCCATAGCCATATATCTGAAAAGCACTTTTCCACAGCACAACAAAGAATATGAACAGCATACACAGAGTTAGGGGCAGCTAAAGACAAATAGCTTGTTTGTCAGGGATCCACCAGCCTGCCTTTTCCATGATGTCAAAGTGGGGGGCAATTTTTTCCTTCATACTTGGCATTCGTAATGATTCTGCCAGTGAAGGAAGCCTGGATGATCTTGAAAGCATTAAACTGGAGAGTACCACATTTTCCTCCTTGCATCTTTTTAAAACAAAGTGTTGCTTGGGAATAGCGCTGAAACTTTCAGGTACAAAACGCTGGCCCCCAGTGGTAATTAACAACTACTACCACTAAGAAGGCAAGTTCTTTTGTAAAAAAGAGTGGCGAAGGAGAGCATAAAGCACAGCATCTCTGAAATAATGGTAATGGTTTTTATACTTCTTATTGCTTAAACAGCAACCTACTGCGGTAGGAAATAGTAGAAAAAGACAAATAAATGCAGTGTTGTGAGGACCAAAGTCGACATCAATTCCCTAGGCTGCCAGGACCAGAATGAATGCACTTTCCCAAATGAATTAAGCTTTCCATTGTGTTCTAAAAGTACCTCTTCCTTAAAATAAGCATGGCCTATGAATCAATAAGGCCTGTTTAATGGATTAAAAATGGACCAAAAAATAGATCTCAAAAGGTAATTTTTCAAGTGGCCCAGTCTGTGAATGCAGATGATTTTAGTTGTATCCCTGAGGATGGATTTCAGTCCAGGGGCTGTTCAATATTTTAATCAATAATCTGGAAGGAAACGTGAAAATCATTGCTGATAAAATTTGCAGATGAAACAGGAATGCATAGAATAATGAATGGTTAAGGAAGGGTTCCTCAGGGAAATCCAGATTGCTAAGCTGTATACTGCCCAGGGTGTATGCCTTTGTATTTGGCTAATAGTAAAAATTAGTAAGAAGCAGCCTATGATGATGGGGGAGACAGTTCTGGAAAGCAGTGCCTCTGGCAGGGTAACTTAATGTGCATTTTGAGTGAGAGGCTGCAGGTGAAAGGGTTAACACAGTCTTCCTGTACAGGGGTTGTGAACAAGGAGCAGGGACCAGGAGTTACAGACTGCTGGTCCTAGCTGTGGTGACACCATCCCCAGCTTTCTGTATCCAGCTCGGTGCTACTGGTATGGAGAGGATGCCAGAGGAGGCAAAGGGAGGGAGCATAAAATGGGAAAGTGGAGGGCTCAGAAAACAGATATCTAAGTGATGCAAGGACTTAAAATGCTGCTTTGAAGTAATAGGATTCAAGCATCTTGGTTTATTTAGAGAGAAGGATGCGAGATTGCTCACTCTAAAAGCATTGGTTTTCATTCTGTGGTTACTGACACACCGACAAGGGACCTTGCAGGAGAACTAAGCACAACTGGAAGTTTAAAATCTGCTGGACTAGAATCAGCTTTTGCATGGGAAAATGCTCAAGAATATGTAAATTTTAAAGTCTCATAAAGAGTGGTTTGCAAATAATAAAATAATAAGAAGGCTAGATACTAGAGAGAGAAAAGAAATTTAAAAATCCTTCTAAATTCAGGAGCTGCAAAGGCAAAAGAGGATGGAAATGTTTAGCAGATAGAGTAATTGCTGGAAGCTAAGTGGTGGATTCTCTTTTCACTGAAAGCTGCGTGTCTTCCCGCAGAGCAAAGTATGCTAACTTACCGGCCACACATGGCTTGTAGCAGGCCAAATGAGGATATAGGCATGCCAGAGATATGCACAGCATCTTGCCTGCTGAGAATTAAGATGCTTCAGGGGCTTGGGCTCTGTGACCTGTGTCCTGCAGAAAGGTCACATTGGGGAAATTTATTTCAGGTGCTAATTTCAATTGACTTTAGCAGCCACCACACATGAGGTGATACCTTCAGTGGGAAAACTTCGTTTTGGAGAGATGGACTCAGGAACAGAGTGCAAAGGCATTTCTGACTCTCTGAGCAGCTCTGATGTGGGAAAGGTCTGTTCCTAATCTCAGTAAAAGCCTGAACTGAACAGCTTCTAGCCCCTAAAACTCCTCAACTCGATTTTGTCGCCTGACAAATGTCCTGATCACAACATACCAGATGGCACAGTCTCCTAGAGGGATGGAGCTGTGCGGATGTGATGAGGATAGCTGCAGGTTTCAATTTCAGTTCCAGCCCACTGCTAATTTTCTTTAGTCACTGATGCAAAATATCGATTTCAAGGCAGATTTAAAAGTGTTACTAATCCACAGGGGAATAGCAGTGTATATTTAAATTCCATATGTTGATTAAAGCTGTCAAAGGTCTTATATGTAATTACCTATATGTTTTTGAATGCATTTAGTTCTCGGTTCTGTAGGGCACAATCTTCAAGACAGGGAAAAGGAAAAAGAAATAAGATAGCAAGAGTACAGGAATAGAGCAAGATAAGAAGAAACGGTATATATTGCCCCAGCCACATGGTCTCGGGTGCAAGAGGTTGGTCCCTTGCTTATTCATCTTGGTGGCTTCTGTGTCCATTGCACTGATGACGTCAGTTTAGAAGGAGATTGCTCAATATTACAGGGCTTTGGCAAAGTCTGGGCAGCTGGGTGTGGTTTTCTCATTCCAACACCTTTTAGGAAAGTTTCCTGGCCAGTGAAATTGCTCAGTGTGGTGGGACTTTCCCAGGCAGTATAACTACCAGTGCCCATGATCCCTCTTTGATGGTCTGTTCCCTTCTGAGTCTCGTTTTCTTCCTTTGTGCCCTTGTGGGCATGTGGCCAAATCTATTTGTTACAGCTGGCAGCTCTGCTTCAGATGGAGTTCCACCCCAGCTTTGGTCCTTGATGATATTTCAGACCCTTTCCCTCAATTTCTGGATTACTTTCTGCTTTTCAGATGTCACCTCTTGGTCTTACTGAATGTTAAGTGGAAGAACTGTGACAACACACACCAGCACCAAGTGTTTTAGGAGCAAGGAACTCCTCAACCTTGCACTGGGCCTTGGGTGCCCAGGTCTCTTGGGTGCATTTAGAAACTACTAGCTAAAAGTCTGATTAGAGCTGGTCGAAAATGTTCTGACTGAACATTTGTCTGACAGAAAATGCCCTTTTGAATAGATTGAAACATTCCACAGGAACATGCCAGTTTTGATGAAAATTATCGACGTGTTTTATTTCTGTCAAGTTGGAGCTTTTGGTATGATGAATTTGGCATGCTTGCATGGCATTATGATAGGCAAAATGGCAATGCTGAAGTGAAGAACTGCAGCCCTTACTGAGATAATTGCATTTTGATGAAATTATTTTTATTGTATTTTCAGAATTAATTTTAAAGGGGGGGGAGGGTGCAGGGAAGAGATTTGCAGGGCAACATCAAAAGCAAGGCTCATCAAAAAACGCTTTATGCTTTCAAGCTGCAGCTAGCTCTTCAAACACAGCCTGCCACCCACCCCTCCCACATCAGGAGCCCAGTTCAGCCATGCTCCCCATTGGGCAATCTCCCTTCCTTCCAGAAAGAAACCTCTCCTTGACACTTGTTGTGTGACAGATGTCTCCTCAGTTCCTGCTAAGGGCCCTTTCCAGGTCCGCTTTTGTCAGTGGGGAATTCAGGGAGAGACCTCAGTGACAAAAAGATGCCCAGGAATATTTGGCCCTGGGGAGAGGAGAAGGCATGTGATCCCTGAACAATCCCTTTTCTGCTGGAACTATTGAAAGGCATGACAGAAAGTTTGAACGGGGTGCTGCAGAGCGTGCTAGGACACAGGTCCCACGGAGAACGGACGCTGAGTGTGCAGCTCCAAGATGAAACCCTTGAGGCTCATCTTGCAAGGGAAAAAGCAAGCGATGCACCTCTGGATATTTATCTGTGCACCTCGGAGAGGAGGGCAGGTGATGGAATTAAAAGGCAGGCAAGCATAAGCTGATGGGGAATTCCCCTTGCACTAAGCTTAATTAAATTTGGGCTGCCATGCAGAGAAGCAGACTTGTCAGTAAGACTTCGAAAAAGGGATTAGATGCCTTAAATGGACACAATCTGCATTTGTAATTACACTACTTGGGATAACATTTCTGTGGGGTATTTAGCCTTGTTGTTTAGGGAATAAACTGATCTGCAGCTGGGTTTGGGACAGGAGTTCCCTGTGCTGAAGAATCTTGCAACGAAAGGAATATTGTGCACTTTTTATTGCTTCCTCCAAACATTTCATTGCCAGCCACTGCTGTAGGCAGTCCCTGGACTAGACTGACCATCAGTTTGTATCTCTGGAGCATGTCTAATGTCCCTGCATTATATTACATTAGTGCGATAATGCAGGGAATTCTGGTCTGCAAAGAGCAAAGTCAGAGCATTATGAAGCACTGCAATATTAATGCAGCTTTCTGTTACCCAATCTGCTGTTGCGAAGAAATGCACAAACATATAACTAAGCTCATGATGTTACAAAAAAAAATACTAAAATACAAGAGAAAAACCTCATTACAGAGCAGAATAGGCATGCTTGGCGCCGAGTGCTCTGCTGGTGGAAAACTGCTCAGAGTCAAAGAAACTGAGCAAGTGAGCACCACAGCCACTCTGTTCTCGCATGAGCAACACACAGGAGACACGGGGATGAAACTTTGGGAAGCATGAGGCTCCTGGGTACCAGTTGATTGCTGCCTGTGCTGAGCGGTGTACCTTTCTGGTGTGGTAGTGGAGGCTCAAATGCTTGCAAAATGACAGTGGTGTTTCTCTCTTTCAACTGTGGGAGAAAATTGCAATTTCAAAGAGAAAGTAAAGCTTTCAAACACTGCAAAGAGAGAAACAGCTTTTCTGTGCCACCCACTCTATAAAGCATGACTGAAGGGAGAGGTAAAGGGAAATGTTTCATCCCATAATAATGACAGAAATAACATTTGGGACAGAACTGCAAACTTTTCAGAAGCATGGAGTCTGTCACAGGGGAAATGCTAGAGAAGATCAAGAGCATTAAGATAGCCTTTTATATTGCCTGAAGTTACTTCTGCACAAGAAAATGCAAGATTTCCTTGCCTGAGCAAACAATGACACTTAGGTTTGTGTATCTGGGATGAGGAAGACAGATGCACAGATTCACAGCATACATGTATTGCACATCTGGTGATTATGCAGTTCATGGTACTGATCTTTCAAAGTTATATACATTTGTAAGGAGAATCTTGTGAATAGTCACATTAATCTCAGTGCAGTTATTCCTGATTATAATATTAATCACAGGTATAAGTCTTTTGGGAACTCTTTATCATTAATTCATGAAGAAGTAAATGGCCAGGAGTAAGGAAATTGCTTTTTGTTTTCTGTATTCTTAATTTCTTTTCTTTGGTTCATGTCTTGACCAGATCAAAGCTCCACCCCAAAAGTCAGATATGGACTATCTGATGGCTACCAAATCATGTAGCTGCCCAGAGGAATGGACAGGTCTTGAATGTTCACTTAGTGCCAGCTGGGAGGGTGGAAAAAGACCCTGACTTGGAGCACACCTGCACCATGGTTAAGGGCTCCTGGTTTTGAACTCAGAGGCATTAGGAAACCTCCAACCAACTCCAGGCAGATCATAGGATATTTTCCTGGATTACTGAAATAAAAAATTAGGAGAGAGGTTTTGTTATGCTTGTTGCATTTGCAGGATCCTGGTATCGGTATTCCTAACTAAGTGACTTACATTTCAGGATAGGAGAATTTCCTCCCACCTCAGGAGTTTAAGACAGACATAAAAGAAAGAGCATGTCTGAGAAATATATATTACAGATGTTTGAAAGACCATGGCTTCTTCTTCTTCAAAAACACTGCCACTGACATTGACATGGTACTTGTCCTTTCAGAGAGTTTGGGACTTTTGGTTTCTTTCTCGGGGGGTCTGGACCTAGTGACATCTTTGGCTGGGATCTTTCTTTGCTCTATGAGAACTTCAGCAAGTCAAGCTGTGCCCAAAGGTCACCGGAGATGGCCCAGAGGACTGAGATATTTGGAAAGGGATATGTACATGTCATGCAAAGCTCATGTGTTTGCTGAGTGTGTCCCACTGCTCACAACTGCGATAGTCATTGTTCTGGTCTCAGCTCAGCGGTCAAGTTGGTTTTGCAAGCCAAATTTCAAGTACATAAGAGGGCCACAGAGGCAGTTGAAGGTAGAGGATATCTGTGTAAGAGAGAGGAAAGTGTTGGGGATAGTGTGTCCAATGAATGGTGCAGAAGACTTCAGCAGGGCAGTTTATGCTTTAGCTATTGGACACAAAGCTATGGGAACGTAGGCTCGATAGCTACAGTGGTCCATGAACAGTCTGTCTGTAATAGCAGTAATTCTCCTCAGGGTGCTGGCTGTTTATCAGTGATAGAGCATGTGTCCCACCCTGGAGAAGACATTAAGGGGTTGAAGTCCCTGGCATGTTTCATCTCCATTGTTGCTGCTCTGGCTGCGTAAAGCAGCACACATGCTCTCATCAGACAATGCACTTTGATGTCTTGTTTCAGCCCCTGGAGCAGCAGCAAAGCAGACAGAGCTTATTGGTGAACCTGGCCAATGATTTCTGAAATCACGGTCTAACCCGGTTTTGTAAGAAAACATGTGAATAGGATACACCACTTCTCATCTTACAGAGTATTTTATCCAGAGCATGATCCCTCTGGCTCTTGTGATGGTCTTGATTTGTGAAAACCCCAGTCCACCATCAACAGGAGCATCTATTGCCTCCTGAGCTTCACATGCTGATCTCCGAGTAGGCCAGATCATGCTGTCTTACTCGCTCTTCCCCTTGTTCCTTTCCTCTTCTGCCGCAATGACAGTGCTGCTTCTCCCAGCTGTTAAAACCTTTCCTCCAGCATGATCTTCTTGCCAGGCATTTCCCTTCTGAGATGTGGTTGAGTCATCCAGGGGTCAACTGCTCTGACATATTGCTGGAAATCTGACAAGGTAGGGGAGCT
Organism: Cariama cristata; assembly: GCF_000690535.1. NCBI lineage: Eukaryota > Metazoa > Chordata > Aves > Cariamiformes > Cariamidae > Cariama > Cariama cristata. The sequence continues at coordinate 22,102 of NW_009631613.1, read as the reverse complement.
CACAGCAGCTCCTCCCATTGCTTTTCAGCCTGGCCGAGCTCACCAGAGGCCAATCGCTAGCTGCCTGCAGGACAAAACAGGAGGATTGTGTTGGCAATTTGGCATCCAGCACTGAACATATTGGTTTCCCAGTCACAGGCTGTTTCCTGGAAACCAAATAATCTCTGTGGCCGGCACCATCTTCTATTATTCTTTATTAAGAATTTAGCTTGATACATCAAACTGGCCACAGACGCAATTTAATTAATTGGCCTCCTCAGTAGATTTGCTACTCGGATGTAAACAAGGAGTCTGGCTTGGGAGAGCAGAGCTTAGCAAGGCCGGACTCTCCTTCCAAGAAGAAAGTGCAGAGGATGTACATGTTGGATGACTGTGGGAGCTACACTTAGTGCTGAAGCATAGGAGGCCTGGATGGTGTGAGCTCATTCAACTCACCGCTCCCATAAGCAAAGAGCCACGGAAGACCTCCAGCCTCTGGAGAATGATTGAGGGAAAACATGAATCAGTTGGAAAAGGGCTGCTCCAGCACATGTTGCCAGAAGGAGGTACCAAACTGCGATCACTAAGCAATGCAGATGCTTCAGCAAGTAGAAGCCCCTTTTGTTGCTCATGGGATAGCATTTGCAAGGTTTTCCTTGCAGCACTGGCCTCAGCCTGGGTGGGAGACCAGGCTACCTCTGCCTTGCCTTCCATCATCATGGCCCTTCTAAAGACACTGCCCCGATGAGCCCTGATCACTGAAGCTGCTGCCTCAGGACTGTTGTTCTCTAGGTGCATGGGGCAGAAGGGGGTTGGGGTTTTTGGTTTGGGCATGTCCAGTTGTTTAAAGCTTTTTGTCACCCCTTTCCTCCACCACTCATTCATCCACTCTGTTCTGCAGCCTGAACCTCATCCCTGGGTGACAGCCTCCCTATAAAAGTCCTTACTGTGTACCTGTCCATTTCACCTCCTTTTGTGCATTTTTTTCTGATCCTGCCACTAGAGCTGGTACAGAGCCTGGCACCTTTCCTGAGGAGCATTAGCATGCAGCAGCAGGTGATTTCTTAGCCATAAAACATGTCAGAAATCTCCGTCAGACAAGGAGGGCCAAATTTCTGCAACAGGAAGTCCTTGGCAGCAGAACGGTATGCTGAAGACAAGATAGGGATTAGGCAGGTTTTACATAGGTACAGCGAGACGTGAGTAGCTATGCTCAGGTATGCTCACAGGGAGTTTGTAGGTAGGGATGGAGACAGGCACTCAAACCTGTAATCTGTCTATGTACTTTGCATGATTCTTCCTTAGTGTGATTGCTAGACCAAGGACATTTTTTCTAGAGCTGGGTAGGAACACCTGTGTAATACACTCACTCTTAGTCCTGCAACCCAGATGAGATATTCAGCATATTCCTGATTTCTGCTAATTGCTTGTTTTATGCAGAGGATTTTTTTATTGTTAACATCACCTGAGGAATCACCACCTCTATGTAGAAAGACTTGAATTTCAATGGAAGTGAAAAGTTAGTTGAGTTTCCAGATTGACAATAGCCCTTTAAATTGGAAAGTAAAACCATGCTTTTTCTTAAACATGAAAATACTGGAAGAAACTTTGCTAGACAAAAGAGATAATTGAAAGACTAGTGTGTTCTTCATTTAGAAACCTGCTTGCTGTCTGATAGGCATTTTTTGTCTGACACAGAGAAAGACATAAGACTTGTTAAAGATCTGAAAATTCCACTATAAAGGCAAAATTACCACTTGTAATTTATTACTGAGATGTTGTCTTCCAGGAGGCACAGCTGTGTGCCCAGGTGAGCCTCATCCCAGCATCATCCATGAAAAACATGGTAACCTCCCGCTTGTCACTGTTCCCTGTTCCCACAGCCCTCACTACTTCGTGGATACTGGAGTTGTGTGATTTGCACATCTCTCTTTTATGCTGCAGTCTCAGATGTGGTGTGACCGGCTGTGAACTGCTGCATTTCCAGCATTTATGCATCCAAATGGCTAGGAAAGGATATGCTTTTGGCAGTGAAAGTGGCTGACCAGGGAACCCACTTCTTCAGAGTAAGATGTGCTACAGGCATAAAAAAACTGTAGGCTTGATGCAGATGTAATTGGATGAAGTCCTACAGCCTGTGTGCTTTACCGGATGTCGGCCTAAATGAGCTAATGGTCCCTGCTGACCTTTAAATCTATGAAATGCTGACTGTTAAACTGCTTGATCATGGACTTTTCTGATAGAAATGTCTCCTGTTTTGTTTTAGACTGGTCCACAATGTAGCATCCATGCGCTTTCACACAGAAGTAATTGTAATAGGGGCATCCTTACATAAGTTCATAGAATGTCTTTGGCCTTCTCATCCACGCCCCTGCTCCTTTTTTAGGGTTAAAAACTGCTTTTGTTGTGTTTTTTTTTTTTTCTTCAGAAGTAACTTTCAGATCCTTTTGCAGTTTCTGAATGTTGGATGGCTGCTGTGATTTTTGCAAAGGATTGGCAGGAAAGCTTTTGCCAGAGAGGGTGTCAGTGCTATGAGAGCAGAGAGACCTCTCTATAAAATGCTAGGGCTTAGACACGTGGGTGGCACACATGAGCTGATCCACAGCAAGTGTCACTGTGTCCACTGCTACCATCTCACGCACTCTAGCCCACCTACTCTTTTGCTGGGATCAAAGCCACCCCCTGCCCTTGCCCAGAGGGTTATGCAGGCAATGCAGTGTTCAGCCCTGCTCTCCTGCTTGCCAAAGTGAGAACGAGGCAACTGCTGGCTAGGAAAGGGTTGGAGAACTTATAACCAGTAGTGTCCTCTATAACCCAGAATTGCCCTCACACAGGAAACCTCGAAAGAGAAGAACAAATCATAATCAAATTAGAAAATTCAAGTACACTGAAAAATGCAGGAGGTGTTTTACCAGGGAGGTTGATTTTGGAAGAACAAAGCTGAAATTAAAATCAAACCTTCAGTCTCACTCTCTTGCTTGTTTAGTCAAATCAATAGTGTCACCACAAAGGTGTTATTTCAATACATCGGCGTTTTGGCTCCAAAGTGATCCTGGCAGGTCTAGTAACTATAAAGAGCAGAATCATGAAATTAAGAAAGGCAAACTGTTGAACTAAGACCACTAAGATTAGAAATTTATAGTATAGGAAATAACGTCCTATCACTCCCCTGAGGAAGAGACAACTGGCCACCTAATAACAGGTTATTTTCACCTCTAATTTTTATAGGATTCTGTAAAGTAAGGTAATTAATGTGAATGTATTTTTTTATGAACAGGCAAGGTGCGGTATCTGCCCTTTATAAGTAAGTAACCTGAATCCTTAAAAATAATATTCTTCATAATAGCACCATGGGTTTCAGACAAGGTTTCTCTTGGTCCTGCCCAGTCTGGGACTGAGAATAAATGCCAACACAGAGCATGAATGTGCGGATAGAAACAGACTGTCTCCTCTTGGACATTTTTTGTTCACGCTGATTATTCCAAATTCATCACAAGGCTGGACCAACATACAGATCCTAGACAGAATATGTAGATTTCCTGAAATGCTGGCATACTTACCAGCCTAAAGCACTCTTCTCTGGGGGGAACCTCGGGATTTGCAGTCTCTCCTGGCGGGGTGTACAATGCCTGTGTGTCACTGAGATGTTTCCCATCTCCATATGATCAACTGGGATTCAGCAGTTGCACTGGAAGAGAGGACAGAGACAAGGCCACACCAAGGTGTCCTTTCTCCTACCTTGCATTGCCCAGATCAGTGCTAAGCCTTGACAAAGTCGAGGAAAATGATGGGATAGATTTCCTGTATGCTGATATTAAGAACCAGAGACAACTGCCTAGCAAGTGCTAGGCTTTGACAGTATGACTGTTGTGCATCTTCTTTAATATTCTTGCCTTCTACTAGAGCACTTAACCACAGTATCTCACAGGTCTTTTTATTTACTGTAGCTGTGTAACAGGCTGAGGGCTTCAATCAGTTTTCCATAATCTCCTCTCTAGTTATGATGAGACGTTTGCTGTGTGTCGCAGTTATTCCCTAGATTGTCTCCTTGAATTCAGCCTCATTATTTTACCATTTTGACAACGAACTGCATTTGCCATCTGCTGGCTCCAAATCTCAGTATAATCCAAATCCCTTGGAATCTGGTTAGACTGTTTCTTGTTATTTGTTCATCTTCCAGTTTCTCCATCATCTGTAAGCTTGGAGCTCTCCAGTCAGATTCTGCTCTCCATTTTTTAACCAGGGTAAATCTGGACCTTCTCCACTAAAGTCTGTGGAATTACTCCAGAGTGAACAAGCGGAAACCAGAGCTGGATATTGCCTAGGTTTTCAACACCCTCATCCAAGTAATTTTATATTTATATATAGACACATATTATGAACAACAGATGTCCTAAAGCTGACCTTGAGGACACTTTTCATCTGTTCTGTTCCTCTGCCATTTTTCTCGTTGACACCCATTGTACCTCAGTCCTCGGTGTTCGTTTGAAATTAATTCAATATTAATAAACAAGTTCTTACTGTTATGAATGAAGTTTTGGCAAAGTGAAGATGCTTTCAGGCTATGTTTACAATCTTTTTTCCCCCTTTTCTTCATTTTTTCCTTTCTTTGGATAAAGATTTTTTCTTTACTATGACAACAAAGCGTTACTATGTAGCAGACCGCTACACATGCCAGGGGACAGTAGGTTTACTGTGCTCCCTGGAATAAACAATAAAAAACTTGCAAAGTGCCTGAATGCATGGAGTTTGATACTCCACGCCAGTGTGGAGGAGAAACTTAGTAGAACTGCTGACTTGCCACATAACTCTGCAATTTAGTATTATGAAATCCCTTCCCTTTCCCACACCTCTGGAACACCAGCGTGAAGCAGAAAGCAAAACATGTGTTGTCTCTACAACTCTTTCCACTTCCCTTCTATTTCTCCCATGCTGGTGAATCTTGCCGCCTGTCATAATCACAGTTTTCAGCATAAGGTCCCCAGGGCAGCCTAGAGCACATGGGAATAGTATGAAGGCAGATGCAGCCTGCTATCGGGGCGTTCATGCCAAACACCGCTGCACGCTTTGAAGGTGTTGCATCTTAAGCAGCTGATTTTCGTGCTTACACCTGTTTCCAAACCCTACCCTTTTCCTCACAGTTTGCTGTTTTGCATTTTAGCCCCTAATTTCCGTCATGGTAGCAGGAGAGACATGGAATCAAGCTTCCCTCCAGCTTACAGCACCTAGTATTGTCTGTCCTGTGGAACAGGAGTAATGTGATCCTGTAACTCGAGACTGTCTCATAATGTGCACACACGAGGGAGTTCAAGTGTTTTTGGCATTACCTAACTCCCAAGTACTCAACTTTTAGCTCTAATGTTCTCTTGGCAACATGTGGTGCAATTTATATATATATATTTCTATGCAGTTTCCTAGGTTTTTAGGACAAGAAAATATAAATAATGCCACGTGCAAATAAAACAGCCCACCCACGTGATCCATTAGGTTTTGAAATACAAGCATCACCAGACATTGCTGTTCCCCAGGTTAAAGGTCTAATGTCACTAGCTAGCTGCTCTGTTGGGTGACTGTGCTCTGCAGACAAGCCTTAGAGAAGCGAGGCACCACACTGAATTGTAATTCAAACAATGTGGGAGAGGAAGTGTGCATTTTACGACTGCTTAAATACACAGTTTTAGGAGATCTGTCTTGAAAGTGAGCCTGAGAAAGCAGGAGTGAGATATCGCCCTGCGTCATGCTCCCCCCGCACTGCAAGTGAGCCTATTCCTCCTCTATGGTAAAAGATGTGAGCGGACTTTTGTCTTCTAGTTAAGATGCCGATTCTTCATTCCCTACAAATAATGTGGTAAGGAGTACGGGAAGAGCACCTCTCACAGGGAGAGTAAATACGGGATGGCCTGAGTACCAGTTAAAGCACCTTGTCTGAAGACAGAAGTTATTTAGGGTCAAAACAGAGCAAAAGCCCTCCTCTTTCTGTGTCCCACAGAAGAACATCGAGCAAACTCAGAGTAACATGTAAATCAGGTGAGTTGAAGAGCTAGAGAGGAACATGAATGTTTCCTCAACTTCAGGATGAATTTCCTGTGAACCTTCAGACAAAAGTTACTCGAGACCTTCAAAGAAATTGCAGCTGTTCAATAATGATAAAACGTTCCTTAGACTGAAACAGAAACTGTTTCCTTGTGGCTTTGCACCCTCTGCTTGGCCTTCCCATGTCCAAAGATACTTTTTCAATAAGAGTAGAGGAGGCAAAAAGGTTGACTTCTACACCCCACTTCAGGAGAGTGGAAATACACAGCCACCTTCTCACTGCTTCAGGGCCAGGTACCAGTCGACTGGATTGCTAACAGGCTGGATCTCAGGCTCGCCTTGTCCTCAGGCATCACCTTGCAAGTGCCAGTGGAGAGGAAAGCAGCAAGAGCATTGCCCCTCTCACTCCCCTGGTGTGAAGTAATTCTCCTAGGACCTGAGCATCTCTCTCTCACAAGGCTCACAATGTGCAGAGTTGCCTGGCTGTCAGCAGATGCAATGAAATGCCAGTATTATCTTTTTCCATCAATGTCAATCCTTTGAATGTAAATCATGACTGACAGTTTGCGTGCCTGGATTTTGAACAGTGGCTCTGCAATATCCTCTGTCGTCAGTGAAATGTACTTCCCATGAGCTGGAGGGGAAGGTCCAGAGTGCACCGTGATTAATGGGTATCCAATGCATTTTATGCTGCTGGAATGGAAGGATACACCATGTTTTGTCCCTGGCTGGCTTTACCTGTACTCCATAGGATGAAATATCTCCACCTTGCAAAGATGCTGAAATGTCAGGGGCATCTCAGAGCCCTGACCAGATATGCTCCGTCTCCCAAAATCAATGGTGCCCACAGAGCAGGGCCTGGGAACAGATCACTGTGATGGGCTTTCCCCATCTCCTTCTTGCAGGGAGAGCACCTTCCCCACCTTCCCCAGGCTGGATACCTCTGCTCTGCTGGAGCAGTTATCAGACTTGTGTTCTGAGCTGTGGTGTGTGCAGAGTACATCAGTGGAAAAGGCATTCAGAATATGTTTTCTGAAGTGACTGCTGCTGAAGAGGAGTTCAGCAAGGTAGGGGTTTGTTGGTCTATTGAGCAGCCACCTGGAGTAACACATCGGACACGCAAAGTTGGAGGAGAAAAGCAGTTGACACCTTATTCATGCACCTGGAATTATCTCCCCTGTCCAAACAGACTGCTCTGAATTTCAGAAGAACTTACCAGGGTTTCTGATAAAGCTATCACCTCTGACTTTAATAAGTTTGCCTACTGCTTCCATCCAAACATGAAATCGATTGTTTTTATGGCAGCTACGAAACACCACAAGCAGCAGATGTATGAGGGTAGAGCTTCTGCCATAGCAAAGTGTGCCATGGAGCAGGTGGAGTGGGACTCCTCCCAAAGTCAGGGAACAAGGAAACCAGAGGTGCCACACAGGTTTGAAGTTGTAGAGAGGTGGGAGTTCAACACAGAAACTGGGAACATTCGGAGGAAAGCTCCAAAACGGGTGCAGTTGAGTGCAGTGCTGGCTGGCCTCTGTGGAGAGAGCATTTTAATTTGCAAATCTCTTCCCTCCAATTCTAGCATTTGCCTTTCTGAGGGAAGCTGGGAGATACTTCTTTCAGCATTAATCAATGCATACCATACTTTTCCAGCCATATTGCCTTTTCAGGTTCACATATAAGTTCCACCGCCATTCAGTCATTTTAAAAGGACATCTAACAGTGACCACAGGGCAATATATTGAAAAATTAGTAGTAGCAGGTTAATTGAATTATTGACAACCTTCCTTTTTATCTCAGTCGTAAATGTATCACCAGAGTAATCTCGTATTCCCACAATCTTCATGAAAGGTGTTATGCAAATAACATTCCTGAACATAGTTTTAGAGAATATGCCTGTGCCTGTTATGGACCTAAGATCAGAGAGAAGACACGGTTTGATGAGAGCAGCTCAAAATTGTGCATTTCTCGGATCTGCACGCAGGTAATGTCTTAATTCTCGCAAATACCTGCAGTCTGATATCTAAAAATAGAATAGATGCACTAATTTGGCTAAAGCTAACATAAGGTAATTGTAGTACAGAAAAGAGCTTAGGAAAAAAAGCAACATAATTTATGTCCATTTCAATTCCACATGGTATGGATTCTCTCACTGGTGTTTGATTTAGGACCTGTTGAGCTGCCCATTGAGAAAACTATCCTTTAACTCCTTCTATAATAGCTATTCTGGGCTCTTACATTCCCAAAAGCAAAATTGATTTCCCACTCTAAGGCCAAAAAAATCATTCCAAAGAATGTAGCTGCGACGTGCTGATGTTCACGCTTTCTATATGTGTACACATGCACATCTGTGCACGTGTGTTTATGCATTTTTCTTGTTAAGGACAGAAGCTCACACCTTTGGTAGCATTACACTGATGTTATAATCTTAAATTAATGCCAGTGTAAACCTCACCAATGTTTCTCTGGATTTATTCCCTTGTAAGAGGGAGCAGAATCTCATTCAATCCCTTGACTGATCAGAAATGTCATTCCTCCTGATGCCATAGTTGTTAGCCTGTGCTCACGGTCCCTGAGCTACACAAATCATTTTCAGATTAAGAGGTTTTTGTTAATTTAATTATTTTTCTTAAATTTACTGGAAAACGAGGGTTTGTTTTAAAATCTGTACATATACTTTTGAAAGATATTTAAAAGTCAGGCTGTTTCTGGTAAATTTGAGTTTGATAAAACAATCTATCATACCTATATATTCAACAATAAAATTTTGACTATCAATGTTTTTATTGAAAATGTTTTAAAAAAATATTTAAAAACTCTGTTCCACCACTTCTGTTATAATTCTTTATTTTTCTTTGTAATTTTTTTTATTTGTTTTATGAAAAAAAAAGAGCTTATCTACATGTATAGTTATGTATGTGGACAGTATTTCCTGGGAAAATGCACTTGCAAATGCATTGATCTAAAAAAGAGTTTCTTTTCCTCCTTATGAGCTTAATTCTCCAAAACAAAAGTGCATGCCCACGTGCAGTTACCCAAGAACACCTCCTGCTCTTTAGAGGAGGCTCTGTCTGTCAAGAAGCTCACTGTCAAGAACAAAGAAGTCTTGAGTTCAGCACTTGCTTAAATAAATGAAATACAGGAAATTACTTTAGAAAAGCAGTGCAGCACCCTCTAGTGTGGACATATTTAGATTAGGAAATAATATGGCTTTATAAATACCTGAATAACCTGGTGCTGACCCACCGGTCCACCTAATGTGTGATTTAGGCTCTGTCACTAAACTTCTGGTTGACCTTGGGAAATTTGGTTCACTTTATCTCATTTTCCTCACCTGTAAAAATTGGAAAATAATTACCCTTTTTAAAACACCTTAGACTGTCCTAATGACAAGTTCCTCCTGTAAAAAAGGTGGGCTGGTATCGTAATCACAACCACCTGATGGAGGCCAGAGTGGCAGCTCTACCTCCTGAAAAGGTACTATGCAACGGTGTGACTAGGTAGGTTCTCTTGGGTGGTGCTTCTCCTCGTCTATCAGCCAAGCTCTTTTTTTTCCTCAGTATGATCTGCACCAGCAAAGCAGTGCCTTATGGACTAGGATCATAAGCTGTACTGTCAGGTTTTCAAAACCGGTCAATAATGGTTTTGTATTTCTACCTCTTGGAAAATCTGCTGCACATTGACTCTTGTAAACCAGGATACCTCTCCCTCACATTAATAATTTCCATTGTCTTGCACTTTATTTGGGGAATTAGTAAAACAATGTGACTTGTTTGGGGAAGTTGAGTGAGGAAGGAGGACAGAGATTTGGTCCCCAAAGGATCCTCTGATGAGGTAAAGAGATTTTCAAGGTGCCTGAGCTCTTACCCTTTTCAGAGGCAACACTTAGCTAGAAAAGAGACCTTCTGAGAAGCTGGTCTTTCACTTCTACTTTGTATTGCACTTTATCATTCTCCAACATATTCCTGTTGGTCATCACTGAGCATAGCTATTGCTAAAAGCTGGAGATTGTCAGATGTGCCAAAGGAAGCACTTTCTAACAGCTTGAGTACACTGGATGGAAAAAAGGAAGATGAGCGTTCAAAAGCTTTTACTTAGAGTGATCTCCTGCCTGGAGTTTGTCTGGGACTGCAGTCATCATGCATCTATACGTGATACACACGTATATATGTGTGTATATCCTTTTCAGATCATATTGTCATTCCAGTGCATGGCCAGATCTATAAATCGCAGGTGCAGTTAGATGGGATATCTACTTGGTGACACTATATTGAGGGGACTGTGTTGCAGGACTGGATCTGTAATGTAATAGCCAAGAACTTATTTGACAGAACTTGTTGGGTACAAACCACTTAATCTTGAATGTCTCTGTCTCAAGCATGAAGTGACAAAATAATTAAGGTAGTTAAGGACTTGTCTAGGCTGGACAAATATGGAGCAGACAAGGAAATAAGTGCCAACACACTCAGATAGGTGAGATGCACTACTGCCATCTCTATAGCTGGTTTTCACACACCATGGCCTGCCCATTGCTCAAGCACATGCAAACTTTGCCTAAGAAGACCATGTTCAGGCCAATCTTTTCCTAGTTAAACAAGGCTTTTACCATTTTGGAAGGTGCTGTAAACTTTTCTTCCTGCCTGCTGGACAAGTTCCTCTCCCCTTGCACACAGGAGACACACCAGTCAGAAGGCACTTCCCTTCTTCATTTCTCTTTAGCCCCTTTGAGTGTTAAAGAAACTTAATCTATGAAAACTAGACCTGAGGGGAGCAGCCTTTTATTTCTCACTTTGCAGTAAGATCTGAGGCATAAAGTAAGGGGAGAGGAGTCTCTTTACGTGTGAGAGACAGAAACTGGGACATACAAAATCTCCAGGGTTTTCTTAGCACTACCTCCTGCTTTTGGGTCTGCAGTGATAGTACTTAAAATTTGAAATCTGTGATTTCAAGAAGAAATGGAAAAAAATGTTTCCTCTATCTTGCAATGAGCAGTCTTCAAAGCCAAGATTCTGCAGGAATAAGTTAACACATGCTGATCTCCAACAGGCAGGGAGGAGAGACAAAATTATGAAAAGTAGTAAGATTAGAGATGTGCAGGAAGGAGACAGAAACTCCCAGAGGATCCTGAACAATATATTACTGAATTTGATACCAGCTTAGTCTTTCTTCTTTTATTTTAAATCATGCTCTTGGAACACCAGTTTATATTGGAATCAAGTCTTTCACCAGTGGGATCAGGGTTTTGAACATCACTGCACTACTGGCAGAAGGACTTGCGCAACTTCCTTATACACCATCAAACAAACCAGCAACATGAAAGTGACAACAGATTAGGAACAACCCTGGCCTTAGCCATCCTAACTCTCTGTTATCTTTTGTTCTGGTACAAACAGGATCAAAGGATCCTGATCCTGCAAGTGTGTAACGATACAATTATCCTTAGCCCCATTTTGGATCAGTTTGCGGCGTCAGAGTAGGACTGTGTGTGCAGAAAAGTGGCCAAGGCATGTAGCATAGGTGGACATTTTTCTCAACATGTTGCAAGACTTCCATTAGTAAATTTTTAGATATTTTTAGCTCTTTCTTTCAGTATCATGCTGTCAGTATTGCTGCAGTTAAAAAGCCTGTGGGCCAGGCCTGCTGCTTGCCGGTGTGTCCAGAACAAAGGGGCTGTATACTCTTCCCAGCTACCATACCGCTGGGTAGTATTATTGTTCTGCCTATGTCCACCAGCTAGGATCAAGCCCTTCCTGAGCAACATAAGGCTAAGGCCACACCTACTCTAGCATTTAGACATATGATTTTAACTTGTTCAAGCTAATTAACATATTTCAAAATGCTAGATAAAGCAAACTGCTCGGACCTGAGCTTGCGCTAAACTCAGCTTCAGCAGACCACCTTGGGAAGTCCAAGTGATTCTTAGCTACAGTTGTAGGAGGCTCTAATTCATCTGAACTACATTTATATATTTTAAAGCGAAGGCCATGCATCCAATAGGATGAAAACCAGTTTTTCTTTCTAATGTAATGGTGGGGAAAACACAGCAACAGTTAAATACTGCTCTCTGTGCATCTGACAGCAGCACTGGGAAAAACTGGAAAGCCGCAGAGAATCTGAAATGAAACCAACAAAGTGCACATTGGATAGCTAGTAATTCACACGGGTGCTTTTCTCATATGCAGCAAAGTGAATTATTTCTGTGTTGGCTCTGTGATATGGCTAACACAAAGAAAAGTACCAGGCAGGGATACTCCTGTGCTTCTCTTACCTTGTTGCACAGAAAGAAGTCCAGATGAATCCAGTCTTGCAGGTGCTGGTTCTTTTTCTGATGCAAGGATGAGGTACTGTTGCCTTGGTGTGCCTGTGATTGGATGCTGCTTGGGAGAATTTTCTTCCAGTCTGTGCCCATCTGCTTCTCATACAGCTGGGCCCATGTCAGCCCCCAGCCAGCTCCCACTGTGGTCCCAGGCAAAGAGCCTGTGGACCCCACTCACATCTAGGGGCTGTGCAACAGCATCCCAAAGGAGGATGGGGCACAGAGACCCTGGCGCAGTGTTGAGCAGCACTCCCCTGAAGGGAAAGAATGCATCCTCTGATGGACGGCAAGACAGGGAAAGTGCAGAAATTTCATCATCCATGCTAGCAGGACTTTTATATGTCTTTCTAACACTGAGCCATGTTTTGGAGAGGACACTGGATGGCACTGAGGATAGGAAACACTGATGGCCAGGTGCTTTCAACAGCCCTAATCCTCTTTGTGCTCTCTGAACACATCTCAGAGCAGCTCTATGTACTCCTGTTACTCAGAGCAAGTGCTGGGACCGTAATGTACCAGCTGCACCTATTTCTGGGTATCTTCCACATTTGGGCTTTTCCACCATCATCTGCATCTTGCATGAGACAGATTCAGAAGAAGATTTCACAGCCTCATGACAGCTATGTGCCTACTGAATAGCACTGTGTTGGCAGTCACCAAAAAAAAAAAAAAAAAGTTTTTTTTGATTGTGAGAAACTGGAGAAGTTTCTCAGAAACATCTCTTTTGGAATGCTATCAAATCATTTCTGCATCAAAGTTTATCAAATCACTTAGGCTGGCCGAGCCATGTGTCTCATAGTGTTTCCTCAGTGAGAAAGGATGTGATTTCTGCATTTGCAGCAAGCTATCTTTCACCACTCTCCGCAGTCTGAGCAAACAGCAAATGCAGAATGATCAGCTGCAATTTCCATTACTGCTTTTAAAATGTTTGCAGTGGCAAATCAGGATGATGCCTGGTGAACATGACACATCCACAGTGGAAATTAAATGGAATTTCAGGAGCAAACTTCATGCATGGAAACATCTCCACAATGCCCATTATGCCCAAGTGATGTGGAAGACTAAGGAGATACTACCATTGAACCACATGTCAAAGCATTAACTCATGGTGAAACCATGAAGCTAGTTGGGCTAATGTGGCCTGTTTGCAGTGATACAGGTACATGAAGATATTACTTCAAAGTTTCTCCATTATGATAAACTTGCTTTTGTGTAGGCAAACCCTGTGTCATGGATTGCTGAACTACTGGAGAATTCTCTTGTATCTTTCACATGTCTAAAATGCCTCCTGGAAAGAGAACAAGAAAGACAGAATAATAGAATAATATTGTAAGATGTTCAGCTCTGGCATACTGTCCTCACTCTAGATTTGCTTATCTACAATTTCATCGATATAATATCTTAGTACTTTTTAGCTAGCAATTAACCTTTACCCAGCAAGATCATTTATTACATTAGGTTTGCCAGGAAAGCAGCCCAGACACAGAGGAGTACATTCTGATGCCCACTACTTCCTCACCTAAGCAAGGCTAAGACCTTAAAAGGGTTTAAAGAGTTTGCTTATATTTAATTAACAACAAGGAGAAGGTTCTGTTACCTCACAAATATGCACCATCTGCAGGACATAAAACAGCACTGGCAACAAGAATATCATTTACTGAATTAATGTTTCTTTCCAGTCAGAGCTGCATTTTGTCAGTGTATCTCTACATGTCCACTAGTTCTTCTTCCTTCTCTGAACCCAAAACTAGGTCATTTTGTAGGGCAGGAGTCCCTGTGGCTCACATGAACCATCTATAGCCTTATGTCTAGTCCAGCCAAGACATGTGATTCCTGTCTACTTGGTAGGGCACCTCCACCTTGCATTTCATCCAAACGACAGGTAACTAAGACGAGTGAACCATATTGGAGGTGCTTCTCTCTCCTAAACTGTGCAGGCTGTTTGGAGACAGCACTCAGACTGTTTGCTTTATATTTTGATTGTTAATGTGAAGAGAGAGAGCTCCATGCCTTGGTGAGGCTCATCCTGCCGCACCTGCTTATGCATTGCTCTACAGTAACGCCATGGGGTCCCTGCTGGAATTGGGGTCCCAGTGTGGCACACACCCTGCAAAGAGACAGATCTGGACCTTTCCTAGAGAGACAAATGGCCTAATTGGGCAAGCAGAAAAGCACAAGGAGGCAAAGTGGCTCTGTGAGCTCCTACACCAGCTAAGTGGCAAAATGAGGAGAAAAGCAAGGCATCTTTACTCTCAAGTGAATACCACCCCCATCAAATTGCACACTACTTCACATTAAACTACTAGTGTTTATCCATCCTTTGGGTGAGAAAAGTCACTCTGGTCTCTCCAGTGGGAATGTCAACCAAGCAAAATAAAGTCTGGCTTGGCAAAATAAAATAGGAGGAAAAACATAATTCTGTCTTCTTGGGAGAAAAATAGTGTATGTACTGCATTCTTGCCAAAGCTGTGGCTAGTTAAGAGATAGATCTGAAAACTGGTCTGTTAGCATGGAATATGTTTTTCTGGACATCACAGCCTTTGAGTTATAATAAAAGAGAGAGAAAAACATATCAAGGAAGTGTGCAAAAGAATGGGAAGAGTGTATTTTCCACAAAATTATTCTAGTGGTATTCTGACCAAGTGAATGGTTTCTTCTTCAGAGTTATGGACTGCAGAGAGGACTTCTTTGGGCAGGTCATCCTTTTTGTTTGTTCTCATACTGGAAGTTTTGCACTGGACTTACTTTGGTCTGGACTTACTTTAGATTAACTTCTTGTTTCCTCCCTATTTCTCTCCTTCAGAGACATGGAAAATTTTTTTTAATGTCCCAGCAATACTCTAAGCTTGCTGAGTGATGTTCCCCAGTCTCAATAGCATTGAAGAGGAGCCAAGGAAAAATGATTGTGCTTTAAAATGCCAGCCTTTGTGCTGTTGGAAGGGGGCTGGGTAATGCACTGTCACACAAAGCCTTTATCCTAATGATGTCGGCTGTGAAAATTCACTGCCCACAGGCAAAAGCGCTTCCTTTCCATGGGGCTATATGAGTTCAAGCCTCAGCATTTCTGCCCTGGTGTGTGACCATCTCCCTGAAAGAAGAGATGATGCTAGGCAAAGAGCCAGACCTCACTACACGGCAAGATATCCATGCATGGTCTTCCTACACATCCTGGAGATGGGGACTTGAGATCCTGCACTCGCGCAGCCCATGCCTCCTGCACACTGAGGCATCTTTGTGCTCTGCCCTGCCGTGGCGCAGCCTAGCCTACAGAAAGCTCCCTGCAGCTGGCAAAATAGTTGGCACAACGGCTGTTATCCCATCTCTCTTCCACTACCCAGCTTAGGAGAGGGGTGAAAGTGCAAGGCTGGATCTCATATTCTGAGTTATTGCTCTATCACCCCCCATTGCTGTGGAGTCCCAGTGACACAGTCATCTGTGCGTACAGTGACAACCCATTAGCCCCTAGCATACCTCAACTCACTTTGGGAGCAGAAATCAAGGGAGACCAAACCATATATCTGAAGCACTACACTAAAAGAGAAAGGTATAAAGCAGGCAATGCTTGAGCCAAGAAGACTGATAATCTGCCAGCCACCTAACCAGAGCTGGTGCCAAGCACTCAAACCTCCCCACCACCTTCCTCCTGACTTCCTGCTGCCAGTTCCCATTTGGATTTGGAGGGCATGGTGCAGTCATTCACCACAGCAGTGAAAAGCTAGAGTATGCGTGCAGAGTTGTCTAAGTGCAGGGGACTCAGACTCGGTGAGCGTGGCTGCTCCCTGCCTGGCCCTGGCAGCCTGACTCACTACAGCACACACCAAAGGTAATACTCCCAACAAGAGCAACCTGCTGCCTCATCACAGACCTCTGATCTCAACATGTATTTTATTCACCACGAAGCTATTTCTGGACAAGATGTGGGCACTGAAGCCTCACTTTTTTAAATTAAACATTCTTCTTTCTCTCTTTTAGAAGAGGAGAGCAACGTTTAATTTCTTATATTAATTTCTCCAATAAAGCACACAGCACTTCTCAGCTGATTAAGTGCCATGCCACTCTTTGGCAGACAGCACTGTTGTATAATTCCAACCTATTCACATTTCTCAGCTCTCCTTCTGAAATGCCAAGATTTCCCTTCCTTGCCAAATGATGAAAAGGATCTGCCAGCTGAAGGGTGGATTTAAAATATTTGCAAGTACTAAAATGGCAAGTAGAAAAAAACTTGTTGGTCAAGAAACCCCGCTGTGACCAGTGCAGAACCATATTCCTCAGAAGAGCCCTTGTTGGTTTAGGGCCTGTTTTGAGTGATTCACCTGGCCACTTCTAATGTTAATCTGTGAAACGATGACATCAGCATGCTGTTTCAGCTCTAAGAGCTGCACAAAACTTAAAGTTTTTTGTAACACTACCTGGATAAGAGAGAGACAATAGTGTTCTGGATGGTGCATGCCAAAGATCCACCCTGTAAGGCTCCGCATCAGTGCAGGGAATCTAACAGGTAGCATAGTACAGACAGCAGTCATGTCGAAGTCAAGGAGTGACAGAGGTTTCCTGTGGCACACAAAGTTTTGAAGTCCGTAGCTGAACGAAGAAAAAGCATGTCGCTTGTCTTACCCCCCACTCCCCATGAGCTCAGTACTGCCTTTGACTACATATTATTAAACTTCATTTCTTCATTGCATCTCAAAGCTACCAAGTTTTCTGATGACCTTCCTGACTTCAAGATTTTCCTCTGTGATCACAGAAATATAGCAGAACAGCATCAGAAGCCAGGTGTGAAGGGCCATCTGTTAAAAAAGTCTTCTCTGTGGCATGAGATGAACACGAAGGGGTATGACTGATGTAGACAAAAAAATAGGTTGCTGTACAAAAACCAGCTTGGACCTCTCGCTCACCTCTATATAGAACATGAGGACTTTCCACTGAAAGATGAAGATGAGAGATTGGACAGTGGAAGAAGCCCACAGACAGGACTACGTGCCAGTGAAGACTGAACACCTGATGAGCCAGTCCATGGCTCCAAGGAAAGCACCACATGTGGTAGGTACCTAGACATCCACACCAGCAACACCCAGCCCAAATCCCTTCTCCTGCCCCTCCTTTCCAAAGGAAGGCAGAAAATGGGGGAAACTCATCTGAGTTCCTTGTAGTGCAGACAGCAGGAAGATGGACTTTCTCCTCCAGAACAACAGTGCCAGTGTGCTCAGAGGAGAAAATCCAGACTCTTGGAAGATCTAAAGTAGGGATCATTACGTTCCACACCTCCCTGAGGGACCCGATTGCTTTTGACTGTCATAGTCGGGGAGGCAGAAAAGGAAACCTGACCTTACCCATCAGTAGGAACATGGCTTATCATAGCTTAACATAGTATCAGTCCCATGTTTGATTTATCAGCACTACAGTGCATCCAGAACAGCACCCATCTACATGAGGACAGTATAAATAAGGCCATCTGGCAGGGTCCAATGCTGCTGTTCAGTTTCAAAGATACCTTGCCTTTCTAGTAGGCATCAGTTTCTCAGAAAGACAATAAGGTAATACCTTTATTATACGAAGCTGTTTTATTATGAACTCTATGGTTTCACACCCCATTATTATTATGTACTTAAATGATATTTAACTTCAAGGGCAGTCTCAGTCATCTGCTCCAAATCTGTTTACATACAAGTAAATTTCAAGCAACAGTGCCACTGTCAGCCAAAAAAAGGGAATTTCCCTGCAGTTTTACAGTTTTGCTATTCTATAGGAAAAAGAATGAGAAAACGAGCAAAAGAGGAAAACATTTGCAAGCTTGGAATGAGAGTCCAGAATGAATGTCAAGAAACTCCCAGCAGCCATAACAAAAAGATCCTAAGTGTTTTCTTTTACTCCCCCCACCCCCCTGCCCCCCTGCAAAGGCTACATTAAAATAGGCACTTTTTTATCAAAGCTTTTGGGGTTTTCCAGCACACTGGGATCAATACTTCCTCTCCAAATACTTGGGCAATGAGTCACTGATCAAATGTCAGCCACAATATATTCATTGTGCAATGTTCTGATCTCAATGCAAGGCCTGCACTGTGAATATTCCTAGACTTACTAAGAGCCTATTCTGGTATTTCTTCCTCTCTAAATTGCTTTTGTTCTTGAATGTCACCAGAGCATCTTAGTGGACACATGCAGTCAAAGCAGTTTTCTTAAGACAGTAAGTTGTTTACTAAATAATTCATCAGCTGCACAAATGCCAAAAAGGGGCAGAAAACTCCAGAATGAAACAGCATTTCTATGCAAATCGGTGTTGCTCATACCCTTCTGTTTCTGGAGGCAACTGGTGCTTTGCACTGAGCTTGCAGAGTGTGCAGTATGCTCAGCAGCTCACTCTGGGGATACTCAGGAGGCCAGAGGGACACGTAGGTGTCTGCAGCTAAGTGAGTGACCTAGCTGGGAGTGGGCAAGATGCAGACCTCCTTTCCATGGGATATTGGTTGCTAAATGCTGATGTGCCTTCCACACCGCTGCCAGCTCTCCACACAGCATCCCTTCCCCTCAGCACGCTGCTGCAGATCTCCCACCCCAACCTGTTGCCACCTCAGCACTGTGTTTTGAGGGTCTGAGGGCAGGGAATAATTTTTGTCCCTGGGGACAGTGAAATACAGGTTTTCTGCAGCTGTGCGGTGCCTTGGTTCCTCGTCCCTGGCAAATCCTTTTTCTGCCAGGGTGGGAGAAGTAGTGACCTGTGCCAGGAAAAGAGCTGATGTCCTCCCTGGTGGAGGAGAAGCAGAGACTGACTGGAAACCATCACTGACAGACAATACTTCTGTGTTCTCCCACAACCTGCACAAATCTGGGGATGTCTGGTTGTCTGCTCCTGGATAACCAAGCTATTTCTTGAGCAATGGAAATAACAAAATGCATTTTCCAGTGTGTCTCCTGTGTGGGCTCGGTTACACCTAACACAAGCCCTCTCCTCAGGAGGAGAGTGAGCAGAGACTTCCCTGTCCCCCTCCTGGGATGGGGGAATGCAATTATCACTGATATCTCTCCTCCTCTGCCAAACTGGGCTGGAACTGGCCAACAGATCCAAAACATGTTGGGACTGCTGGGACACACACCCCGTTACTCCATAACCTTCATTTTCTGAGCAAATCGGTCTGAAAACGTCTCTCTGCTTCCAAGTAAGCAGAGTGGGTCCATCTCTCTCCACCTTCATGGTCATGTCTGGGTGTGCAATTTCTCATTCAGTTTGTTTAGTTTACTACTCTGGATTTAATTTAAAGAATTAGTGTTACTAAAATTATACATTCAGTGGTATTTGCAGCTGTAATTGTATTAAAAGGAAGGTGCAATTTTCTGTCACAAGGAATGGGGGGTGGGAGTGGAGAGAAAGAACAAGACCACTCCAAAGATTACTAGTAATAGAAGTAAACCTGGCTTTGATTTAGCCAGCATCAGCCTGATGTATTTATAGATTTTCAATTACATACATCACAGTTAGGCTGAAATGCATTCCTAATACTGCTTTGGAATTTAAATCACTACCTCACTTTTTTGTTATCTATTTCAAGTCTGAGTACTTTAAAAAAAAAATAAAATAAAATAAAAAAGGAAAAAGGATAATGGTGTTAAAGTGGCCAGGAGAAGCAAATGTCACGTTTCTGTGCTATTTAGTTGCAAAGGTAACAAAGGACTGCCATTGAACACATTAAGAAATTAAATTTGGACTGGCAGTTTGGAACAGATTTTTCTGCAGCACTCAGCACTTTTCTTCACCAGGATTTGTTCTGGAACAGCTACTCCTGATGGTCCACTCCATGACAACACTTGCTCCAGAGCAGATTAGATCAAATTAGTATACTTAGGCCAGCATGAGAATGGCTGATGCACTGGGACTGAACCACAAATCACTCTTTTACTTTATGTTAATCCCATAATATTAACCAAATTAATGTCCCTTTGTAGACAAACATTTGTTCTTTGTCGGCACAGGAACATTTGAGAAAATGAATTCAGAATAACTTTGAAAAGGGATTTGTTAAATTGCACTAAAGCCCTATGACCTCAGTTTAGTTTAATTGGGCATTAATTCGTTTAACTCAATTCTTGTTCTAAGTCCATTAAACTCAGCAGAATTATGACCCTTTCAACTCTGAAAGAGAATGCCCACACAGTGCTCTCAGCAGTTCAGTTACTGCAAGGGAAACGTACACCTTTTGTTTAATTTGGATCATTTTTCTTCAGTGTCCTGTGCTGACAAGTCTTCTGCTGTGGACAAGACCAGTCCCACTGACTCGCAAAGGTCATAAGGATTTGATACCAGACCTATAGCTCCCACCCTTCCCACATGCTATCCAGTGCTCCAGCCTTCCTCCCAGTCCTGTGCCTAATACCATGGACACCACTCAGGGATGGAGCCAGTGGTCCCTTTTATTCGTACAGACATTAAACCCCTCTGAGTTGACATAGGACTATTCAGAATAACTCAATAGGGTTATTTTTTCCCTAGATACATGGCATAACTCATGTTATCAGCAGACCCTTTTTCTCAGGCAGTCTTTTCCACTGTTGAACAGCTAATTGGGTACTTTGCACAGGGAAGGTCTTGGTGACTTCTTGATGCATCCTTCTCCGTGATAGCTGCAGATTACTTTTACTAGCAAACCTGTCCTAAGAAACACAGCACTGAAAGCCACAGTGTTTATGCCATCTGAAAATTGGAGACACTTTCCACATGTGGCAGGTTGCAGAAGCACAATCTTGACTTAGACAGCCTCTTTCTTTGTGATCTGACAGGGGATGCTTCCTCTCAACCGAATGCTTTGGATAAAAATGTTCTTTCCTTCAACATGGTATCCTCAGCTCAAACAAAGACAGAGTGGTCTTTGGAGAGCTAGCAGGAGTTTCTTCCTCTTTTCTGGCCAAAAGGACTCTCTTTCGCCTTGTCTGCTCTTTGCTTTGCAAGTCTGGGATTGCTTTGTCCCAAATGCAAGGAAGAAAGAAGCCATGGGCTCATGACTGAAGTCAAGAAAAGACATAAATGAATGTGTGAATGTAGCAAACTAAAAGACTTGAGTGATGTGCAATAGCTGCACATGCAATCACTGGATCCTGATAGTTAAAAGGTCTGAATTTTTGATCATTTTATCAGTAAACATGATGAATGATCTGTAGGCATTTGAGTGGAAACGGGCTTGAAGAAATAGCTGAAAACCAGCTTCAACATAGGAGAAAGGATCCACAGAACTACACTGAGGTTTACAGGATGCATAAGATGCCCAAGAAGCTCAACACATTTAACCTGTCAGAAAGAAGTTAAGAGACAATCTCAGCCCATGCAATACAGGAGAATATATATGAGATCAGGTCATATCAATGCAGCAGATAAGATAAGAGCACTGTGGGGGCCTAACATTCAGGAATAGTGGCAAAAGAATGAAAATGGGCAAAGTAGTATCACAAAAGGGAGGTTAACTAGCCATTGCTGTGGGATATGGTAAAGTCTCTCTCTTAGGAATGCTCAAGAGAAGTTACTTTTTCTGCAAGATACATTTCCACCTCTCAAAATGCCTGGGGAAAAAGGACTCAACAGAGAGAAGTGTTACAACCTTGCTATACTTTGCCTTTGAGTCTTTTTTGGTGTCCAGAAAGGCACATGCTCACTGGACAAAGCTGTGCTCCTGTATTGGGTTTGCGTGGCAAGGTTTTGGTAGCAGGGGGGCTACAGGGGTGGTGTCTGTGAGAAGCTGCTGGAAGCGTCCCCTGTGTCCGATACAGCCAGTGCCAGCCGGCTCCAAGACGGAC
>NW_009631612.1:19876-46218 GCF_000690535.1 Cariama cristata | reverse complement strand
GGGGCAGGGGAAGGCCTCAGCGCTGGGTGGGTGTGAGTTATTTCGGGGGCGCTCCGTGTGGGGCGCGGCCGTGCTGAACATGAATGCTCCGAGGTGTCGGGCAGGTGTTTACGAAGCGGTGTTAAATTAATCTACGCGGGCACACGTGTGTGAATTAGCGAGGGAAGGAATCGTTTCGTTGCGATTGCTGGTGTGTTAAGTGTAACGCGAATGCGTTTGTGATGCGCTCCGTTTCGTACCGTGCAGCTGGAGGAATTTACAAGTGATGCAACTAAATTCGTTGGGAGAGAGTAGTGGGGCGGTAATTCGCTTGCGTTCAGTAGTGGAATTGCACGCTTAGGAATGGGGCAGAGTGACTCTCCTGGGGTGGGTGTTTTTTGTAATCGCTGCCCCCAGTGAGCTTTAAGTAGGTGGATCGAAGGTGCTCTAGGGTTCATTGTGAATACTCAACGTTTCTTACTATTAAAATGTATGCCGTTATTCCTGTGCGCTGCATGCTTAAATGAATCGAGTATATCATAATAAGCGAACTGTTGTGTTAAATTTAAAGGTCCAGCGTCATCGAGAGTTGGGATAACTGTGTAAACAGTGCTGTAAATGCAGTTCTTTTGACCTTCGGTAGATGTCACATTCTTGCTATATTGTAGTTCAGGTTTTTTTTTTTTCTTCAACTTTTTCTCTTCTCTTGTTTCTATTTCCCCATTTATTGGCACTGTTGAAGAATTGATTAGTGGGGTTTCTTAGAGCTGAGGCTTAAACCTATTCCAGAGTTCAGGCATGATAGGGGGAAAAAGGTGTAGGAGTGTAGTAAGTCCAAGACGATAAGCTTCCTGTGGGTACGCTGTTAGGAGTAGGAAATCGAGTGGATTGCAGTTGGTATTGACCACAAAGCCGCCATTTCTGTGTTTCAGTTTGCGAGTAGGTAGGTCATTTTGAAGATAATGCTGGGAGTGGCAAAGGGGCCTGTTCAAAACATTTCCTTTCTGCTTCCATGTGGTTAATAACTTTGTCTGCTCACGTGGCTCCTCGTTTGTGCTCTTAGGGCTGCGTAAAAACCACCGAAAGAGGCTTAAATCTGAAATGAATGGCCCTACCTGAGGACCGACTGATTTACGACGTTTATTGTAGTTTGAAACCCGCCTGCCTTGGCTGAGGGTTGGGCCGTGGGGGCCAGATGTGAACAAAAAGGGGAGGGCCTGGAAGCCTGCCTGCCTGCCTGCCTGCGGGAGTACTCACCGCTGGAGCTGAGGAGCCTCTTAGTTGGGGCACTTGCCTTCTAGGAGTGCTGCTTACAGACCCTCTGCGAGATGGAAGTTTCAAGTGTCCTTCAGAGTTAAAAGAATGAAATCAGCCTTCCCTACTGTTCTGTTTCTTGCTTCCATACTTAGCGCTACAATTTTGAAAACTTTAGGAGTTGGAGGGGGAAGGACAGATAGAGTGTGTTAGTTTTAATTTGTTTTGGTTTCTACTTGATGTTTATTTCCTTCTGTTTTTCCAGGTAGCTGTTGTAAAAAGGGTGACTCGATGTTGAGATGGAGCTCTCAGAATGATTGTTAGTGTAGTAATACAATGAGTTTTTTACTTCAAACTACAATAAAAATGTTTGGGTTTTGAAGTTAATATTTTTCTGTGTAGAAGTAAATGAAATTACGTGGCACTACTTGCATATACACATTTCTAAATAAAAGATTTTCCTTGACTGTATGCTACTGTAGGACTTTCACTTAATTAGTAATTGCTTGGGTTGAGGCACAGGTTTGTCTTGCTCTTTACTTTTGAGCATGACTTGAATATGTAAGGCGTAAACCGAGTTCATACTTACAGATGAAGTTACTTAGCGCAAATCTGACTTGTAGCTTATTCTGAAGAATGGGTTGGCTGGGCGTATGGGGGTTGTTTCTGGAAGAGTTTCAGATTGGATCTTTCTGAGTGCTCAGATAGCTCTAGTGTAACTTTCTGAGTGATCTTGCGGTTGTCCAGGCTCTCAGTTGTTTCTCGGGTGAGCAGTTTTATATGAAATTTGCAGCTTTATGGAAGATTCTGAAAAGGAGAGTGAATGCCAGGAGAGCTGCTGTAGACGAGAGGGAAGGAATATGTGTAACGGTTGCCAGTGATTGTGAGGAGGGGCAATAAACTTGATCAGGTGCTTCCACCATGGTGGGTGGTGTGGAAAAGTTGGAGTATAATTTACCATCCACAGTTCTGTGGTTTCTGGCTTATTTTCTTACTTTTCGTGATTGCCTTGTATCAGTCTCTGGCTGGTCAGCATCTTATACGCACACCCGCAATCACACACCCCCCTCCTGACTTCCTTTGCATGATATTGAGGCTGCTGTATCCAGGACAAAGAATTAATGCATGTATCGCTGGTTTTATGGGCCCTGAAACCTCCAGTAGAATTCCATTTCGGTTTGAAGTGACCTGATGTGGTACATAGAGTAACCTACTGACTTAACAGTCCCCTTACTTCATCCTTGCAAAGTGGCCTCAAACAGTCAACTTAGTTCCAGTGGTAATTTTTTACCTGTATGTAGTTAACTTGTAAGTGTGGGTTTTTTTTTCCCCTGGAGTGTGTGAAGCGGCTAACTTCTTACTGTGTATGTAGATCACATTTCACGTCCATAACCAATTGTTTAAAAGCTTTTAGAACTAATCTTCTAAATGTGCATGTTGGCCTTCGAAACTCAGAATTCGACTGAGATTGCTAGTATGGGTTTTGATTGTAATGGTACTAGGTATTTCTACCAGCAAACCTACTGGTTTACACGTTTAGGGACTGATGGGAGCTGATACCTGCTTTGAAATAAATTCTACCTTGCTGTTAGT
The DNA here is from genome assembly GCF_000690535.1 of Cariama cristata. Taxonomy (NCBI): domain Eukaryota; kingdom Metazoa; phylum Chordata; class Aves; order Cariamiformes; family Cariamidae; genus Cariama; species Cariama cristata. Next base: position 43,392 of record NW_009631612.1, on the reverse strand, counting down.
GCAGCCTATTGACTAGTCAGACTTCTATTATGTGCTATACCAGCTGAAGACCCTGAGAATTTAGCAGGGGTAGTGATATGTGAATTTTTCGGAAAGTTTGTCCTACTACTTGCTCGACAATTGAAGGAGTGTTGTATTCAGTGCTATCTAGTACTGCTAACACAGCTGATCTCTTTCAAATGAGATGCTTAAGTTGAAGCACTTGCTTTACAGCTATGTCAAATACTAATTTCTTATTAATTTATCAATTTTTTCTTATTTATTTTGCAGTAATCTATGCCAGCAATTATGACAATGTTAGCAGACCATGCAGCTCGTCAGCTGCTGGATTTTAACCAGAAACTGGATATCAATCTCTTGGACAATGTGGTGAACTGCTTGTACCATGGAGAAGGCGCACAGGTAATGTGGACTTAGAACCTATGTTTATTGACCGTGTTTAACCTTACAACAAATCAGTTGAGCAAAATGAATTCACTTCAATAAAAATCAGTAATATTAGTGAGTTTACTCTGCTAGTGACTGGAATGTCACTGGTAATTCACATGCCCTGGTTTAAAGGCAGGCCTCATGAATGAACATTGAAATGACACTTGGAAAAATGTTAGTTCAGTGTGGGTTTGTTTCTAGCATACATTCTGATCTTGAAAAGTATTAGCAAGTACAGTTTGGTAAGGGCACTTCTGCTTGCAGCTCGCCTTGTCTGACTTAGTTCTTCAAGAAGATCCGAGTAACCTGTTGTTTATTATTGTGGATGGGATTGTGAAGCCATTAATTTAATGTTGGCTTCACTGAAGGATTGTATTTAAAAGAAAAATCTTAATGATGTTATTACTGTATTTGTACTTAGAAAGAAATGTGTCACACAGAAGAGTTTGTCCTTTCTTGTGTCTATTTTTTTTTCCCTTTTACTGTTTGTCTGCACAGATTCTTCTTGCACTCTTTTTTTTGGACTTAGTGCAGATTGCAAAGTTTGAGTTTGAATTGGGAGAATACATGCATTTGTGTGTTTGCATATATTGTCTTGAAGGTGAATCTTGTATTGGTTTATCTGTTTCTTGAACTACTTTGGAAATAAGACTTAAATGTTGAAAGCAAGTATTGCTACAAGGGTGTTGGCATAGTTCCTCTTCTGGCAAATTTTAATTGTTCATGCTTAACAAATTGGGAGTTTCACTGTCAGGCATCTCTAATACATTCTTGCACAACAATAAGCAGTGAATTAAAATGAGATAAAGTAGCTGATGCTTTTCTATTCCTTCCAGCTGTTAGCGTAAACAACAATATACTTGTTTTGTGTGTATCTGTAAAAAAAAAAAAAGCTTTTACTATTGTGAATTCCTACAGGCTCTGAAATACCATGCTGGTTTTTGAAATATTTGCATTTTGAGTTTCATAAGTTCAAATAGTTACTAGCTGTAGTTTTTAAATGATCATATGACAGAAAACTGCTAGTAGATTTTGCCTTAAAAGTATGGACTTCTGAGTGCTTGTTTTAAGTGATGTGTTTGTTTCCGGTACTGCCTTACAAAATAGGTGGTGCTTATAGTATTGTTTGGTTTGAATAGAGTTAAAAAGTTTGGAAGGTTTATAAGGAGAACAGAGGATTAATGCTAAATACAATGATCAAATTGCCACTGTTCTGGTACTGTGAGAAGTTGCTTCGCTTAAAACAGCTGTTTGTAGTCTCTAGTATTTAGAAAATGAATGCAATAAAAAGCAAAAATTCAAGAGGTGGCACTTAACTGGCAAAAGTAAATTATGATATAAACTTATTTTAAATATATGTACTAATATATGTCACTTTAATGAAAATTTCGTTTGCTATTCTAGTATGTTTCCAAAGGTGGAGACCTATTTCAGTGAGTCTCTGAGCTCTTGCCTCTTCCAAGGAGCTCAGAAGTTTGTGCAGGAAAAAATGCTTCTCTGTGGAGCCTGACAGCTCAAATTATGTCTTAAAGGGTGACAGGAATAAAAGAAGTTGAGGAAACTAAATATTAAAGTTGGGAAATTAACAGTGTTTTGCCTGGAATAGAGTAAGGCAGTGCTAGGGTTAAAAAAGGTTTAGAATGCAGCCTGGGTGGCCCATGCTGAACTTGCTTCCAGATTCACCTGTCTCTTCCTCCTGTTTAATTCTGATTTCTGCCTGCAAAACTCTGGTCTGTATTAGGCAAGAAAAGCTCTTTTCTGTCCTAGACCTTATTTTTCCTGTTCTTAATGGGTTTTTTTGTGTACTTCTTTGAAAAGGAAGAATGTCCCCAACCCCACCCCAGTGCAACACATGACTAGGGAGACTTTAGACAACTCATAGTTGTTTACCTGCACTCATCTCAGACTCTTAATTCCATTGGTCTGATAGACTTTCATGTGTCCAGAAGGATTATTTGCTAACTGATATTAGTAGCAACAACACAGTGAGGCTTTGATCTTGATTAAGCGTTACTGTTAAATTGATACTTTTTTAAAATGAAACTACAGGAATTGATGTCCAGAAAAGGGGTTAGTGGGTATGAGAGCAAACTTTTCAGTGTTTGAAAGAAGGATATTGAGCATCTGTATTTTGTTGGTGTTGAAATTTGATCCTGTGATATGTCACCGGTATTAGAAGCACTAAGGAGGGTAGTGTAAAAACACACCTGGGTTGAACCTGGAAGTAAAACAGCTGTTCTTTCCCTCTGTCACTGTTTAAGGCTGGGCCAGCTCTGAACTGCATCAAAAGTGCTGATTTTTTTTTTTTAAAGCTCTGATGTCATACTGTGAGAATATGATGTACTGCTTTTGGACTTATTTTGAGTATTTGTGTGGTGCTTTTCCATATCAAACCTACAGGGACTTACTTGCTTCTCAAAGTCAGTATCAGACTGGGAATTGCTCCGCTATGCGCAATTTTATTAAGTAGATATACCAGTATTGTACAGATATTTTAAGACACTCTTGCTCTGTTGCAGCTTTCAATTTTACTTTGGTAAATCCCATACCCAATTTGTCCATTTCTTGCATTATATGTGTGTAGATTTGGGGTCATGATGGGGTTTCTGTCTTACTGAAAATACATATTTTCTTACGCTAGTTGATGATTAGCTCAAGTATGTTCTTGTAGCAGACTAGGAATCTGCATAGCTGTAGTAAGTTTTAACTGTTGAAGTTAATCCTAAAGTAAAACTTTAACTGCTTTGTAATTCCATTGAATTGACTCTACAGCGCAGTGAAAGAATGAGCTAAATTTTGTTAATTGTGATGAAAAACGTTCGCCTTGTTGGTAACACAGTGTCTGATGCTTGTAGGGTGATACAATTTGCAGGAAGATTTGTCAGTACACTGCATTTTTGGAAATAGCTGACATCATTTGACTCCCTAAAAAAAGACTTACGAACATCCAGGCTTTTAAAAGGATAGCTAAAATGAATTCAACTATTTGTGTGTAATTGCTTCAGATGAGGTTTTGCATGTTAATGAAACTATAGTATCTAGTACAATAATAGGTAATGTCAGTCCCAAGGAAGAACAAACCGTTAGCATGACCAACTCCCTTCCCTGTCCCCAATCAGTTTTTATTATTGTTTTGTAAGCTGTTAGATAAATCAAGGAATTCCTCAGAAGTGGGAATTGGAGACCTCTAATGCTCTGCTCTGTGTTTCCTCAAAATAAAATCTAGAGTTCCTACATCAACAGCTTTGTGGCATGATACAGTACTCCGTAAAGCTGGCATTTTATATGAATGCTTCCAGTAGAAGTAGAAAGTTTGGGTGCCCTTGAATAAAATTTTACCTAGATGACTTTCTGGAAGGGGGGGAAGCTTCATTCCCTAATATATTTTCCCTATAATGTGTGCTGTTCTCACATGTTCACTGCTGGTCTAGGTGAATCATTCAGTATGGAAGACTGGAAGTAAGTAAATGACAAGTCTTGCATCAATGTGGTTTTGGAGTTTGGTTGTTAATAAACTTTAACTGTCACACAGAAGGGGGCTTAAGGGACTTGTTGCTCCTGATTGAGTTCTGTCTAACTCTTGGATAAGTGTATTAAAGACATGTTATGTATTGATGTCTTCACTGACAGTATATAACTTATTAAATAATCTAATACTAATATTTTTTTATCAAACTTGCTTTTAGCAAAGAATGGCACAGGAAGTCTTGACTCACTTAAAAGAACATCCTGATGCGTGGACAAGAGTTGATACTATTTTGGAGTTCTCTCAGAACATGAATACCAAAGTAAGCAAATTAACTTTTACTTATTTGGTTTTCCTCTTTCTTCCATTCATAAACTTTGAGGAAGGTATCTCATTTTTAGCCATAGACTTTCTTGAGTCAAACTACATTTTTTTTATTGTCTTATTCCCAAAGTTGGCTTTAAACAAGAACTGTAAATGAATGAAATATTCAAACTCCTTTTACATTGACAAGAACTTACTTGTCCTTTTTTTTTTAAAAAAAAAAGGAAGAGCTAAATTGGAAATACAGGGGTTTTTTTCAAGACACGTACAAGCATAATGCCACTTCCAGAGATTGTTGTGTGTCTGTATATATCCGAGTAATGAAAAGTCTCCTAGAGCCACATTCTGTCCTTGAGTAAGTGCTTGGATGTTTTTGGTCATAATGAGAGCCATGTGCACATAACCGAGGAGGGAATTTATGCCTAGGTGTATTAAAGACAAAATAGAAACCTTATTAGGCCAAGATTTTGAGCAATCTGTGAAAGTTAAGCACCCCAAACTCTTTGTAGTATGAGATTAGTCTTTACTAACATGCAGAACACATTTGCTTTGTACTGCTGTTTTAAATCCATCCATCATGGTAGAGACTAAAAGGGGCAGGATTCAGGTTTTTTTCTACAATTTAAGATGCTTTACTAAAGACTTCTGAAGCTTGAACCAAAAAGTTGATCAAAATGTGTTTTCACTGTCTTAAGTTCAATGATTATTATCTCAAATAACTGACATGCATGATTTTCTGCTTGATGCACACTGTGTTCGAACAGAAAATAATCGTGTTTGGATGGTTTCTGAAATCAGGAGGTATTCATGAAACAGTTCAATTTTTTTCATTGCTCTCTGAAGTTTAGGGGAAAACAGTTTAAAGAACTTCCTCAAAGTGCTAACCTTTAAGTAACAGTGTTTGCCTGTTTGCTTGCCTGGTAAACTTTGCTTTTTATACTGACAGACATTACTAATGTTTAAGTTGATTTATCAACAGTATTTTTAAAAACTCAAATTTGTCTTGTGAAAAATGAGATGATTAGAGGAACAGAAAGAAAGCAACAGGTAAAGAATTCTTCAATTTACATAAATTGCAAATGATTTGGTGCTAAATTTGTGCACTATGACATTTGGCTTTTATGCAATCATATTTTTTCTTGAATTAAAGCTGTTAACACTACCTGATATTAATCATAATGTTCCATTATGTTGATTGCTTGTAATAGGAAGAAAAGGGGTGTCTTCCTGTGCAACTGACACAGCTAGGCTTTGACGGCAGGCCTCCACAAGGTCTACCCTTTTGATTCCCTTTAACTGAATTCTGTTCATCAATTGTTTTTGTTTCTTGGGAGGTGGGAGGGAAAGGGATTCGGTGCATAGAATAAGTAATAAGGGTACCATAGAAATTTCTACCATAGGGATCATTTCATGCTTTTTTCAGTCTTTGCTGTTACCTGTCCCTCATCTTCATAACTGGGTAGTGAGTTGCTATTAGACAATTTGAACTAAGCAAACCAAGAACAAACGAATTTCGAGAGACTTCTATTTTATGCACAGTTTAAATGGGTTTGCATGTACTGTTGCAATAGTTCATTAAAAAGTACACTTCTGATGGTTCAAATGGCAAAACTTGTAATTGGTGTCAGTGACTGTTTTTGGGCTTGGTGTATCTCATTGTCTGGGAAATACCAAAAATTACAGCAGTCAAATCAAAGCTTAAAAACAATATAAAAAAACTCAGGAAGCTCCCTGCAGAGTGTTCAGGCAGGCTGATGAAGCCTTCAAACATGGTATGGCAAGAATGGATGGGTAGGTGAAGACTGTATGCAGTGGTTTTATTACTGCTGCCGTTATATTTCATGTGCGAATGTTAGGAAAAATGAATAGTACTGAGGAAGAGATGAACAAGAGACCAGCGGAGGGCAGAGTTGAAGTCACATATATACAAAAGAATAATTTGAAACCTAGACAATATAAACCTCTTCACCGTTTAAGGTACATGAATCCAAATTAGGTATTTGGGCAGATAATGAGGGATAGGTGTGGCAAATTGCTAGTGGTATCCTTTTCTTTGACTTGGAGGAAATCCCAAGTGGGAGGGAGGGAAGACTAGAGATGAGATCTGTCCGTAGTTTATGTCAAGATTTTCATTTAAGTTTTGTTTGGTCATCTAGTGCTTTTGTAAAATTAAACTAGGCTTGCCATTCTGGTCTTAAAAGCTAAGTAAGTTGACTTAGGGAAAAAAATTTAGAAGCAAAACTAACATTTTTGATTAGATGTTTTCTGAAAGGGCTATTAATACGTGTGCCTGTAGAATCTAGAAATCTAAATAGAGTTTAGATCTCATTCAGGGAAGTTAGCACTGTCTGATATCATTCTTTACTTTCAACATTGTTAGAAGCTTTTCTAAGTATGTTTTGTACTGTGAGCCTGGATCAGTTGCAGATGGCATTTATGAATCTATAGCGGTGGTTGAAATCACTTCCTGTGAAATGAAGCATTTTGCTTAAGAATGTTTTTCATACATTGTCCGTTATGAACATTCCCTTGATTTCATTTAGCTTTTGTGTTAAGTAAATTTACAGATTAAAATCTAGTTGTTAAACTTCTGCTGCTGGTCATGGAGAAAAAAATACCGTGCCAACTTTCTGTTAATGCATAGTTTTTCTTGGTACCCGAGATTTTGGAAGGTGACGGAATATTTTGCAAATGCAGGATGTACACGTGAAGCTTGTGCGAACTGGGATCGGATAGAGAAGCAAGGGGATGTGTGTTATGTTAAGATGAGAACAGCAAAAATCGTGTTTTAATACAATGTAGTTTGGGACAGTCTACATTGTGTTTTTTAATTAAACTGAAGTTTATATGATCCCTTTGGTTGAAATGCTAATGAATCCTACTTTGTGTAACAACTAACCATTTTAAAGAGGAACTCTTATTCTCAGCCAAACTTTTAACTGTGAAAACTTGAGTTTACCTTTCAGGCATTGATGTGATTTCCACCCCCCTTCCCCCACCCCGCTTCCTAATCCACTGCAGATAAAGTAAACGCAAAACTCCTCATCCCCTTTTCTCTCCTGTCTATTCATGCTAATGGGGTTTTACATATTAAAGTTCTTTGATCATATCATCACAAACTTCTTTCCCTGTTACTGTGAGTTGGCAGTAGGGACAAATGGGCAGAGGGACTGGCCGTACCGATTACTTTGCAAACGTTAATGGTTTCGGGTAAGAATATAGGAAGGAATTCCTGAAAGGTAAAAGGATTTCCAAGAGGTTATTCATTTTTTTATTATTCTTTGACTGAGAACAAAAGTTCATCTTTAAATAGTAGAAATAGCTGCCGTATTGGGGTGGGTATTGAAATTAAATAAACCTGTGGGTTGTCTTGCTGTTCCTAAAGTAACACACCAGTGAAGTTGGGAAAGTACTTTCTTTAGAAAGTGCCAGTGTCAGGACATGTGATGCTAAGACAAGGGTTTTTTTTTTCAGCTCTTAGAGGAACGATAGGAAGCTTGAGACCATCCAAGCTGCTAAATGTTTTAGGAGCCTGGTTGTGTTAATACTTGAACATATGAGCAGTCATTCATGATGCAAATTCATATCTGGCTGCTACTTCTCCAGATAGCCAAAATTGTCTGCCAGAGGGCTTCTCATTATTTCCCCTTGCCCCCCACTCCTGGTGTGAGCATGATCAAACAGCAGGACTTAGTATAGTGAAGAATAAAACAAACAAACAAAAAAATGCATGAAACCTCAGTAAATGGGTGAATAGACATATATTTAATAAATTGTTAGTTTAATAATCTTGAAGTCTTAGATGTTAAGTGTGAATGTCTGACTGAATGAGAATCCTGAAAGTCAGTTAGTCCTGGAGTAATGTACTCACATTTTGTTCTTCTCCACTTTCAGTATTATGGACTGCAAATCTTGGAAAATGTGATAAAAACAAGATGGAAGATTCTTCCAAGGAACCAGTGTGAAGGTAGGGAGGGATTTTTGTCCTTTCCTCTTAACTTTGTATATTAAGTGAGATTTAGACTGTTGGTCCCCATGTAAGTAATTTTCAGCATCAAATACCATTAGGCTAGTAACTTTTCATCATGTAGTAAGACTATCTGTGCTTTTCTGGGTGATGAAACCATGTCTTTCTCTTCCGTGATAATGGTCTCAGTGGGGTGGTGAGTACCTGAAATTTTGTAAATGTTATGGCAAGGTAAAAGGTTTGACTGATGGTTTTGAAACATCATCACTTAAGTGTTGTGCTGGCTTACAGGCCAAACTTATCTGAAGAGGTCTAACCCTAGGGAGCTTCTGAAGTGAGCTCCTGGCTCTGAGGTAGAGGTTTTGATCCTCTGTACTTGGCACAGGAGGCTCTCATTGGCCTGTCTGGGCTGTGTATGCAGCCCCACCAGTACACTGTCACTTTTCTGGTATGCTATGTGGTCCATCTGGTAGCATGTGTAGATTTCTGTAACTTTTCTGAAATTGTAAGCAGTCATAATGATGTTAAAATAGAAACACTAAGTAAATGCATAGTCTTACCTGTTAATGATCATTCATTCTTTTAGGCAGTGAGATACTATAAAGTCTGCTGTAATTCATCTAAGTGTGCATGCAGCTGGATTGCTGTAATTGGAAGTGCAGTGTAGGGCAAACCCCAGTCTTCTGTCTTCGCAAGTCTGGAAATCTTAAAATAAATGCTGTTTGTTTTTGTTCTTTTCTCTCCATGCCTTATAGCTTGCAATGCGTGTTGAATTTTAGACAGTAGTTATAGTAAATGGAGGTACCTGTATGGTAGAGGATTAATGCTTGTTTACATAGCTTTCTGTCAAGTCATGATAAATTGTACTTAAAAACATTAAGTACAAGTAGGTTAAATCCTTGACATTGAATGTTGTCACCATTCTATACTTGACTTTTTATTAAAAGCTGGTTTTGAAACTCATTAAAGTTACTCCAAATTTCTCTGTTCTGCTGGGAGCTTTTATTAACAATGCTAAGTGAGCTTTAAATTTTTACTGCCAGTGCTTAGGTTCTGAAACTGTTGATTAAAGCATGCTTGTAGATGTTGATGAAAACAAGTACGTAGAGGGAAACTTCCACATTTTGGTGATTGTTCTTCTCACCTTTCCCCCCATCCCTTCCAACTACAGGTTGACAGATAAGGCGTAGCTCTTTTTGAAAGTGGAAGTAAGGTCTTGCATTCATTCTGCTGTTGGAAACAGACTTGCAGGTTTCTAGGGAACAACTTCAACTAAGGCTCAGACACAACTATGTTGTTTTGAGAAACTAAGGGAGCACCCTGAAGTACTCTGTGTGCTTTTAGTAATTAGAGTATCTCAACTTACTCGAATCTTGTTACGTTCCTGACTATGAGCTCTTAGTTTCAGCATTTGGAAGTTATTCTCCTAAAGCTTTTTGCCTGTAGGAGCAGAGCAGGAAGAACTTAAGGAGTCAGTAGTTCGAAGCACTTGCTCAGCTTACTACTGGCCACTGGTGAAGGGAGGCGTAATAGAATAGGCGACATCACAAAGGTAGACTTACTTGATACTTTGGAACTGAACAAGTGCCAAATAAAGAATATAATTCAGTAATTACAAGTCTTAAACAGACACAGTCTTAGTGCATAGAATAGATGAGAAATAGTGCTGGTAGGATGAGGTTGCTGGCTGTGCTTTGGGTCATGTTATCTCATCTGTTCTTGACATGCCAAGATAATACTGGATACGTGGCTTAAATGAATTGTGGAACTGACATATTTGAGTTGGTGTGTTAGATTTTTGTTACTTCAGTGTTTGCAGGCATAGTAGTACTGTCTGGTTCCTGTCACCTGAGAAGCAGTAACTGTAGCTCAATACATTACAATGCAAAAAAAAGTTACTGTCTGTAGCTGTGCAATCAACTCTAAGTATGCTATTTGTGCTTCCTTTGAAGACTCCAGAGGAAAAAAAAGTCTGTAGCTGTGCAATCAACTCTAAGTATTCTATTTGTGCTTCTTTTGAAGACTCCAGAGGAAAAAAATTCCTTCATCCTAACAAATGTGTCTTTAGTTCAACCTTTTAAAATATTTTCCCTTTCACAGAGCCAAACTAAAATTGTGAAATTGACTTTTACGCTCACATTTTAGGGGAATTGAGTTAGTTGGCTTTTACTTGTCTGGTTTCTCCTGTACATCAATAGAAGAGGAAACAAATATACTTACCATACCGTGGCATTTGATCTGTCTTGGCCTCAGTGGTGTAGGAGGGAGAATCAGTATTTCATCTGTAATCTAGTTTTGTCTGTGATGAGGGTTGTATTTTTTAATTCACTTGGCTGATGATACTGGCTGGTACAAAAGAACTGTTCCAGAGCTCATTCAGATGACTTCGTTACCTGTGAGATAATAAGACTGGTTAAATTGCGGCTTCCTTGATTCTGACTCCAGTCATTTCTTTAGTGGACAAGATTTTCCCCTTTGAAGTGTAACTAGTAAAGTATGGGTGCAGGAAACCGAAACTCAGTATAACGAAGAAATGCTTAGTGACTAAGCAATTCATGCAGGTTATAAATTAGCTATTTTTAATGTTAGATCTTACTTCATGAAACTTAAGGTCTAATTTGATTTGTGTAGTAAATACAGCTGACAAATCTTACTTTTGGTTAAGATGAAACTAAATCCATTTATGAAAAAATACTGGTTTTGCTTTGCAGGAGTAGCAGGGCTTAAGAATTGAAGTTACAAGCAGACCTGAACTGAGCTGTCAGTCAATGAAAAAGTTTTTGAAACAGCCTGCCTGAAAATTCTTGGAGAAATAAAATGACGTCATTAATTACAGAGCCTGAACTGTAACCCTTTTTTTTTTTTGATTCTTCTCTTCCTCCCAGCTGTACCTCAAGTTGTACATCAGAATGACTTGTTGGGCCTTGAGGTTAGCCAGGGTTTTGTTACTGCTTCAGTCTGAATGCTGGGAGGTTTTAGCTTCCAGCCTGAGATTCCACATGCAAGTAGGAAAAAATGTTTTCTTCAGACGTGTTCTTTGGACTTGAAACTCCATTCTTAGTTTGCTTTAATTTTAAAATAGCTTTTCAGTCTTCAGCTCTTCTGGCCCTGGTACTTTTTAACTTATAAAAAGTTTTTCTGTTCCTCCGGTGTCACTGATTTTGAAGGTTTAGGATTTTAAACACTTCTGGAGAGTTCATCTGTATCTTCCCATAATTCTGAAACAGGAATTGGGCAAGACAATCTGTTTACATTTCTAAAATACTTTTTTTTAACTTATTTTGGAGTTAGCAGTTTGAACCAATTGGTTATCTAGGCAAAGGTGGAATTTACAGGGCACAGAACTGGTAAAATTCAGTTAAATCAGATGCCTGGCCTGCATGTTCAACCTTGTTTAGTCATAGACCATAGCAATGGGTTAGACCTGCTCTTTATAATGTATTTAGTTCTTAGGAGAATGCTTTGGATTTCTCTTACACATATACAAATGATGTAATGTGGTTTTCATTGAAACCCTTCTGAGGCTGCTTTAGTGAAAGGCAAGGGGCATATTCCAGAACATCCCATACAGTGGTGAATTTGGTTATTTCTCAAGTATTGTACTATCATTCTCAAGTAAAAGTTCTCGGTTTATTGAGGTGATACTAAATTGCTTTAAACTCTGTTATTCTGTAGAGTTGATTGTTGAATAATACTTATAAAAGATGTCATTTGATTAAAGTGCTATGGTCTCAATAGGATTTTCTCTTACAGTGTGAAAACCTGTCTAGAAATAAAGACTTCTTGGTCTTCAATTCAGTGATATGTTTCATTAATCCTGCAATGTGAAATGAAATTCTGTTCTGTGAACAGAGCAAGCTTGTCTGGAGTGTTTTCAGTTGGAATGGATAAGCACTTCTTCATTATGAAACCTGAGTTGCTTGTACAACTTTTCTCATTTTGAAATGGGGGAGAGAAAAAAAAAAATGAAGTATTTAGAGAGAGAGATGCAGTTTAGTGGCTTACAGGAAGGTCTTGGAGTTAAGTATAAAGCTTTTGATGTAGTGGAAGCTGCTGTAGAAGAGATTTTTATGTGCAGTGCTTAGATATTTTAATGGAAATTTCTGGCCTGCTTCCTGAAGAGATTTTTGATACTCTGTAGTGAACGGAGAATGAGCTACATGGCACTTCTGGGGTGGGGGAAGACAAGCTCTATGCCCCTTTTCAGAATTTTCATCAATTTTTTTGTTGTTGTTGAAAAGCAAATAGATAATGGATTGATTTGATTCGCCACTGATGGAGAAGGATGATTTGTGGGACAATATGGGAAAACATTGTTTCTTAAGACTAAAAATAAGATGGTATTTTGACTGCATTTTGGGACTACTTAACCAGTTTAGTATTAAGTGTGTATGCATGCAAATGTCCCTGGAGTGGTAACTCAGCTTTAGGATATGAAATTCTAACTTTTGTTGCAAAATAACGTTAATTTGCTGAGTTACACTGTCCACCTGTTTCCTTTATGCCTCTTAGTCTTTAATATAAGCAGAGAATTTGTTAATTGTAGTAAACTAGTGTAAACTTGCATCTGCAACACTAGCTAGAATAACTATCAATACTTGTTAAATGTTTGTGCTCTGTAACTGCATAAAATGATGTGCTTGTATGTCTTAAGTACAAGAAGTGGTTTGGTCTACGGGTGGGTACTTGCTGACTGTGTGTATTCACGGTAACATGCTGTATTTGGTCATGATAGGAACTCCTCTGAGCTCGGATTACACAGCCTAGATGAGATGTAATTGCTTCCAAAACCACATCCAAAGATTAGACTGTAGGATATTTCACACTTCTCAAGTTTAGACTGTGGAATTTACTACTGTTGGATAATGTGATGCTCCTGGCTGTCCCAATTCAGCTCTAAATAGCTTGGGTCACCTGTGAAAATACTTTCCCTCCAGAAAGTGTTTCACTTTTACTCTGTTTGCCTCTCTGTAGAGGAGCAACTTTCCCATAGGGACCACAATATCTAATGCTCATCCAGAAGCTTTCTAAAAGGCCTTGGATTAATCTCCTTGCTCTATCCTCCTTTTTTTTGTACTTTGTACAAAAGTACTTCTTGGCATTTTCTGGTAAGCAAAGTACAACAGTGGCTGTAGTCCAGGCCTTCTGACAATAATGATATCCAACCTTTCTGATAATTAGAACATATTTTGATGTTGCAGCTAGATTGATCTACTACTCAACTGCTGTGGATAAAGGTGTTCCTCACCTGTGCACTTTGATGTCTTTGAGCCAGTACTGGTGCTTCTCTGGCCCTTTAGTGCGCTGGTTCAGAGAACTGAGCTGGCAGAAGATAAGTTTCAAAACAGTTTTAAAACTGCTGAACTTTTTTGGTAACTATTTTTCTACTAGTTCAGCCTCTGAACAAGTTCTTAAGCAAGTGCTAGGACTGCTGGTGCTGTCTCAATGGAAGTCTGAGAATGGAAATCAGGGTCTGCTCCCTTTGGTCGCAGGTTGTAATGAGATCAGAGTGGTTATTATGTCAGATAGTCCTTGAAGAATGTTATGTGTGTCCTGGGTATTGTGTTGTGGTTTTTTTCTTGTGTTTTATTGGAAAGTCTGTCTCTTCAGGAATGTCTGTCTCTTCCTGTTTGGCTCAGTGAAGGGTCTGAACTTGGCAGTTGCATTATTTCTGTTTTCAAGACTTGTTCAGCTCCTTCTGTGATTGAAGGAGACCTAGGCAATGGTTGTGTGGCTTGAGCGTGTCCTGTGCCTCCTTAAAGTAACACTTCCTTTTAAGTTCCTAAAACACAGTGATTTTAGAAAATCCAATGGGCTACTACCCTTAAACAGTTTCTTGGATATGTTCTGCTGAAAAATGGTCACTAGCCTACGTGTTGATTTTTGTCAGAGTATAAAGTTGAAATATCCTTGCTGTACTGAGAGTTATCTTTCCTATGGAACAATAAAGAAATGAGCTATTAAATATGGAGCAGAAACCATAATATTTCAGTTTAAAACAAAAAAAAGGGAGACAAGAAAATGCCATTTCAGCCAAAAAAGGCATTAGAGAATTGGATAGCTGCTGCTTTTAAGGGATTAAGAATATGACTTTGTTCACTGGATTGAAGACCTTAGAAGCCTGCAGCATGATGTGTGAAAACTAGTAAACTTTTTAGGCTGTCCTTTGAGCTGTGGTCACCATGGTTGGTGTGGGGAGTGTGTGTTGTTTGAGGTCATTGGTTTTGGGTTTTTTTTCATGGAGAAGCTTTGGAGCAGGGCAGCTGTTTTCATCTGCTGATCTCAAAGCTAGATCAATGGTAGCATAGCATGCAAGTTGTAACTAAACAGTGTAACACTATGGATGCAGCAAGATGGAAAATATGTAGTTTTGGAGTCAGAGGAACAACATTCACTTTCTAATTCCTCTTTGAAATGCAGAGTTGCAACAGTGGGCTTCCCTTAGTGGTTTGGCAGACAATTACAATAGTTTAGTTTCTGGCACTGCAAACCTATTTCGATACTATTTTGGGGGTTTTCATATCTCATTTTTTTGGATAGCTGTAATGCTTCAGCAAAGTGTGTGTGTTCTAGCTTTAAAATACTAGGAGAGGCCTATGATATCACACTAATGCTATTGCCTGGTAGTAACTCTTACCCGGTGATTGACAGTGATACTTTGTTAATGGCCATTCTTCTGGAGTAGTGTGGATTGATCCCACTTGATAATGGTAAGTAGTTTGATTTGTAATTGGAACTACCTGTAGAACAGCTCCTGTCTAGTATGTATCTAATGGCTCAAAGTCTAGATGTAGCTTTTCCAGATTTCATGAGAGTGCAATTACCAAACTGTTTCTTTTTAGTCCTGTTGATCAGGCCTGAAATGCAAAAAACCGGTTAATTCTAGTGAAGTCTTAGAAACGTTTTAAAATTTAGGATAGTGACTAGGGGAAAATGAAATGTCTTCAATGTAAGGAATTCTTCTCAGTGAAGTGACAACTTTTTTTAAAATCTTTGATGTATGCATTTTGTCTGCATGAGCCAGTTGACTGCCTTGTTGAAGAAATTATTGAAACCAGATTTTGGGTTCATGAATTTGAATAGCAAAACATACACCTGTTCTAAAACTTCCCTATCACAAGAAGACGCTTGCCTGATTTGAAGTGTTTAATCCCCCATATGCTCAGATCCATCATGTCAAAGCTATGTTGAAGTAGAACGATTAGCAACGTTTATCTAGTTAATGACTCTAGGTCCTCTGTGCGTACCTTTTCTTGGAGTCAGATTTTTTTTGTACAGGATGGTTTTAGATAGGTACATTGTGATGAAAAGTCACTTGGAAAGCCATTGTGTCCACGTCTTCAGTAACCAACAGATTGATGGTGAGGAGGGAGCTGAGGGTTAGGTGGCAAAGTGAAACTTTAGGTGGTATAGCTTGCTACAGTGTGGTTATATTTGTTTTGGTTTTTTGTGGTGGAGCTGAAAATGCTAAAGTAAATTTAAAGTATTTGTCGAAGAAACACAACAACACAACTGATTTAAATGCAGTCTGTGCCCCCAGTTGACAAATTGTTAATTTAAGCAAAAAACGCAAAAGCAATACACCAGAATTTATTGAGAGTTTTGTAATCCATAGTGTCCATGTGTGCTATAAAAGCACAGTAGTCCAAATCCAAGCGCATTGTACTATATTGGTGAATAAAGTGTTAAGTTTCATTCTTGTAAGATTGTGCAGGGAAAGTTTGCTGACTTCTGGCATGGTGTTTCTTTTCTAAATGCTGTGTGTAAGATTTCCTGTGTTTAAGATGAATCACCTAGGTAACTGGAGCATCTTGGAACTTTTATGTACAGTGAAGGTGATGTGTCAAAGCAATTCTAGCTAACTTAGCATTAAAGCTGGAGTCATGCTTAGAAAGCTCTGTTCTTGGAGTTCACTTTTTATTAATAAAGCGTTAGTCAAAGAAGATAGGACTCTCTTGTTTGTATTTGGTCTTGCCATTTTAAACATTTGGCTGAGGCAGTAAGAATAATCTGCCAACTTTTGAGTTGTTAGGTATGGTCTGAAAATGCATAATAAGTAGAAATACATTTCGCTGAGGGAGTTCAACAGCAGCATTTGTAAGTACCTATCATAGTATATGTCAGGGTCTGGACAGTGCTGGGTGCCATCTTTCCATCTTCAGCCTAATTCAGTGTTGTGCAGTGCTACCAGTGCAGCGTTTCTCAATTTCTTGCAGCTTTTAGGAAGCTGATAGATTGATCTAGTGCAAATTACTGCAAGTACACTCTAATCCTTAGTCTGTTTTATTGGAATAGCTTAGGTGTAAAGCCATTTTGTACATCTGAAATATCCTCTTGCAGAATTGATACAAAAGTAGATTTTTTTTTTTTCCCATATAGCACACGGGTCAAGAGGGATGCTCACTGACACATGCATATATGTTCCTTAGAGGTGTTTCTTTTTCATGTGAAGAATCTGAATTAAAAAATATTTATTACTACATTTGTGATATCTGGCATAGTTGAAAATAAATTCCTAACTCTTCTGCAGGTATTAAAAAATATGTTGTTGGCCTAATTATCAAGACCTCATCTGATCCAACGTGTGTAGAAGTAAGTGAATTTTTTTCAGGGGAGGAAGAGGGAGGGGAATATTATGCATAACCTGACTCTTCCTTTCTTTTCTCCAGAAAGAGAAAGTGTATATTGGGAAACTGAATATGATTCTTGTTCAGGTAAGCTAGAGTTCATAAGGTTTTAAATCTTGTTATAAAGTCTTTGGCTTTGCAGATGTATCTAACATATGGATGCTTCACTTTTCAGATACTGAAACAGGAATGGCCAAAGCACTGGCCAACTTTTATAAGCGATATTGTGGGAGCAAGCAGGACTAGTGAAAGCCTTTGTCAGAACAATATGGTGATCCTTAAACTATTGAGTGAAGAAGTATTTGATTTTTCCAGTGGCCAGATTACTCAAGTAAAAGCTAAGCATTTGAAAGACAGGCAAGTATATGTATTAAATCTTAATTAATATGGTAGACTTTGTGCTCGCTGCTAAATAGTTGTTCTCACTTTGAGCTTTTGAGTGAACACCTACAGCTGTCTAATTTGATTTCTGAGACTGAGTGGGTTACTAATTTTTCTTTATAGGCAGTACTGTTAGGTGATACCAAACTTACTTGGTACAGACAGACATTTCTAACTTACTACAAGTAGCATCTGTTGGCTGATGGTTCCTACCCTTTTAACAGAGCATTCAGCATTGCTTGTATTTCCAAGCCAGAATGTGCAGGCAGAGGCTTCAAGCTACTTCAAAATACGTGTTATACCATGAAAATGGGTAAAAGCCTGGTAGCTTATGAAGGCCTCCATGGACATAGGTCTTAAGGACCTGTTCTGTCAGTGTAGACATTTTGGTTAAAGTAGATAGGATTGTTTATGGAACATGGAAATACTCAATTTTTAATTTTTTTTTACAGCATGTGCAATGAATTCTCTCAGATATTTCAGCTGTGTCAGTTTGTGATGGTAAGTCTTATTTCTTTAATGATGTTTTTAAAAATTCCCCCCATCATGCCTAACAATCGCTAACTAATGCTCTTTTACAGGAAAACTCCCAAAATGCTCCATTAGTTCACGCAACTTTGGAAACTTTGCTACGATTTCTGAACTGGATTCCTCTGGGATATATATTTGAGACCAAGTTAATCAGCACACTAATATACAAGGTACTTATGCAAAAATTGATGGCTCTTAAATTTAAATGTAAGTTACAGAAAAGCTTAGCATGCAACACTCTTGTAATACTCTATTTTTTTTGCTTCCTCAATAGTTCTTAAATGTGCCCATGTTTCGAAATGTCTCTTTGAAGTGCCTCACGGAGATTGCAGGTGTCAGTGTAAGCCAGTATGAAGAACAGTTTGTAACACTTTTTACACTGACCATGATGCAGTTAAAACAGGTAATGTTTTTTTATAAATTGGTCTCTTTTGACTGGTTTATTTTGCAAAATCAGTTTCTGTAGAATCTGGTTCAGTTTACAAGTTTTATTCACTATAGAGCCCTTGATAGAGCAAATATTGTTCTTCAGTAGTATTTATGGGTTGATCAGAAGATGCTAAGTATTTTTCTGACTGTAGATCACAGCTGTATTTCTGCTGCATTGATTGTTTTGATTAATTAAAGAGGGATTTTGAGCACTCAGGCTGTCTGATGGGGGAAAGTTGAGAGATGCAACAAAATGTGTACTATATGACTCGTGGGACCTAAACTGACCTAACTTCTGCAAGTTGCTATTTAGTTTTTGAAACTGATAGAAAAGTTTGTTGTATAAAGCCATGGTATAAATTCATATAATTTTGATGATTCTCCTTTGAGCAGTTCAGATTCAGGTACACGAGTTTGTAGCTTTCCTCATTGTATTTGCATCTTAAGTGGACAGTTGAAGGGTGTTTGTTATGATGATGTAATGTTTTGAAACTTAATGTTACTAGGGATAGGTAACAAACACATTTTTGGAACATCTTTGCCTGATACCAGTTAGAAGTGTCTGGTAGAGTAGCTACTTTCCTTGGTTTACAACCACTGTTAGAAGGGATGGGAAAAGGTTTAGTTCATCAGAACTTTTGTATTTGTTCGCATTTTCACCTTACTGTCCATCTGGGGATCAAGCATGAAATGAAGGAGCTCTAAGACTTTTTTTTGTAAGAAAGCTCTGTAAAGAGTGGATACTCTGGAGAGCAGAAGGGCTTTTTTGCTACAAGGGCGAAATACTGGTTAATATGCAATAGTTCTGCTTCTGTATAAAAAGGGAAATTCTTGATTATGTCTGGATTCTTTTTATTAGATGCTTCCTTTAAATACCAATATCCGACTTGCATACTCAAATGGAAAAGACGATGAACAGAACTTCATTCAGAATCTCAGTTTGTTTCTTTGCACGTTCCTCAAGGAACATGGTCAACTTATAGAAAAAAGATTAAATCTGAGGGAAACATTAATGGAGGTAAGTTGCTCAGTTTATCTGGTTTAAAAATGTAGCAAGTGTGTTCTCATACTCAGAGGATGTGATACTAATATAATCTCTGGATGGTTGTACTTGAAGTGGGTAAGAGGAGGGGGGAAATCATATTTCCTTCACATAATTAGTAAATCACGTGAGTACAAAAAACCTTTCAAAATTTTGGTTCCTTAGTATGCTTCAGTGGCATTCTATTTTCAGTGATCCTATACTAATACAATGCCTGAAGACACAAGTGTCTGTCTCCATCTCTTCTTACTTGTTCCTCCTTGAAAGTGTAAAATACGGCTTTAAAATAAACTCGTGTGTTCTTTTTCCATGGGTCTTTACATGCCATATTTTCTGTTTACCTTTCATATAGAGAAGGTGTTGCTGTGACTTTCGTCAGTCTGTGTGAAGCAGCTCAGTTATGTTTTTATTTGGCATCGAAAGCTGGTTTCTAGGGTACAGCGCATATTCTAGTTCAGTGCTTCGATCCTGGTGTAGCTTCCTGCCTAATTTGCCGTTTCCCAAAGTTTAGCTGAAAGGCTTTAAATATAATCCTCAGGGATGATACTCTGTTTCTGTGTAATAAAGGCTCTGTATGCCAGTAACACTTAATGGCAGACCTCAACCGAATGACTGCATGCTTCATTGTAGTACTACTGGCCTTGGAGCAGAACCTAGGGGCCTCAATTATCAGCTGTCTTAGAGCAGTTGAGAATAAGATTTATAGTTGTCCTTCCTCTCTGCTTGTTCCCTTCTTCTCTTGGAGGCTGCTGCATTCTTTTCAACTTTGACAGTGAAGTTCAAATTCACTGTCAAAACCTCTGGAATCTGTGGAAATGACTGGAAATTCAGATAAGAATGAAGGGTTGTAAAGGCTTAAATTCTAGATGACTACTAAACAGTCGAGGTACTACCTCGTACTGTAGTGGGACTAGATGACAAAATTAGGTTTTTTTGGTTGTGTGTTTTTAATTGTGAATAAAAATTTTGCTGAGGGTGAGCTGTTCTGTGATGACTTTTTTGCTAGCTCCTTCCCACTGCTGAGCTCCAAGGGGATGAAAAACTGGCTCCATAGCCCCTTGAAGCACCACTTCCTGTGCCCAGAATCAAGCCCTGTGCAGGTATGGAGGTGATAGGGTGAGGAACTGCCCTGAGATAGAGGTAGAAAAACAATACTGCAGTCTAAACCTGGAGGCCAGGTTCCATTGAGACGGGGAAGTACATCTTGAAGGTGGATTAGCTGTATTCTAACACTGTCTGAATTCTAGTCGGTTTTCCAGCTAGTATTCTCAATACACTACTTCTGGAGGTAGCTCTCTACAAAATATGTCTATTAAAGTTTGGTTGCAAATATCAAATTGTAGCTCATTTAGAAGATGTGATAAGAAGATTATCGCTTTTTCATTTTAAAAAGAACCAACTATCAACAGTTCCCAGATCATTCCTGGACTTGGAGGTAGTAAGCTTTCACAATAGCTGTGAATGGAGGGAGAACAGCTCCAGGTTTCTACTTATGTTGAGGCTTTACTAGAAAGACCTGTGTAAATGGCTGAAGCTGTGGCATGACCTGTGTGATTGTGTGTAAGTTGGAGTGCAGTTTTTAGGTATTGGCCTCCTCTCTTGTCCAGTATAACTATGTTAAATTCTTCTTTAAAACAGATATTTACAAAACTCAACTGCAAGACTTTCAGTCTTGTATAGGATGATGAAATGTTTAACACAGTTCTTAAACTGGCCTAAAATGGTTGCAAATTTTGCTTTTGTAAGTTCCAGTGTAATAGAACCTAGTTACACAGCTACTTAAAAAACCTCTTATGTCATCCTAACCTGTTTAGTCCTGCACTTTGGATGTAGCAGATCTTCTGAAATTGTTCATGGATTCATTGGAGCTGCGTAGCCTAGTGAAGGAAGCTACATAAGTTATTGCAAGTGAAATTACCAAGAAAAATTGATGTGTATAAGACTAATGTGTGGTTGTTTTGAATCCTTCTTTTGATGTTGTAGATACAGGTGCTGAATCGGGTCTTTACCATCTAAAATACTCTGAGTTGCTGTAGTACCTAAGCTATGAAAATGTCTTCAGATGTTATTTCATTCTGTGTGTCACTGATGGGCTATTGCTTTGGTATCTTTCACCAGGGGACTCGAAAATAAGCTGGGCAAAAAAATATTTGGCTATATAGTTCTCACTTCTGTGGTTGGTATCTCAGGCTGTCAGAATTGCATCAGTGGCCTTGCCTTATCAGTCTGCTGTGACTGTTCTGTCAGTAAAGAAAAATGTTCTGGTGGATGACTTCTTTGGAAAGCAAACGAGCGGTATGGCTTTGATGGTTGCCTTCAGTTCTTCAGGGTATAAGGATCCAGAACAAAGTAGCAGTAAGAGTCTTGAGAATAGCAGTCAAATGAAACTAGCTGTTGAGTTTTTTTGATGCTGTAAAACAAAATGCCTTGCCGAAGGTCCAGATGCTGTGAGTTTGTTGATAATTTACAAACAAGCTGATTCGGCTATGGCATTTTTTAAGATGTCTTTAGGCTACCTTACACTTAAGAATTGATACACACTTTGAAAAGCAACAGTGATTGACAGGGTGCTTTGTTTTTGAGTTGCTCTGCCAGTCAGAACTCTGACCTGTAAGTAATGCCATTGCAATGGTAATGCCTTTTGTTCCTAACTTGTATGTTAATCTGGCATTTTGTCAGTATTTGGATAACTGAACTTGAAGCAATGTAGTTTTATCTGCAGAAATAATTAGTAATCAGATGTTTAAACCATTATTTTCCAGGCTCTTCATTATATGTTATTAGTATCAGAAGTTGAAGAAACTGAAATTTTCAAGATTTGTCTTGAATATTGGAATCATTTAGCTGCTGAGCTTTACAGGGAAAGTCCGTTTTCAACATCTGCTTCTCCATTGCTTTCGGGAAGCCAACACTTTGATGTTCCTCCAAGGAGGCAGCTTTATTTGCCTGTATTGTCCAAGGTAATCCATGCTTAAGTAAAGCTACTGTAAAGATTTAGATACTGTTCCTGAATTAGAGATTTTGCCTGATGTAAAGAGCGACGTAAGAAAACTTTTCTTGCTTTGAGTAGTTGGCAATTCAACTCTAGTTACTTGATGTGTGGCAATTGCAAAAATACTTCAAGATGACACCAGTATATGACAGGAGTATTAATACTATGTTTCAGGTTTTTTTAAGATACTTATTATGAAAGTAAGACTTAATTAAAAAAAAATAAATCTGTATTAAACTTTCTTTAAGCAGATAAAACCTGGATTGTTACAGTTGGAAGAAAAAAAATGTGTGTGCATGGAAAAAGTGGTCTTTAAAAGACCTCTAATACTGCATACGCATTTTGAAACTCTAGAAAGTATACTTCATCAGTTGGGTGGGTTTTGTTTTTAACTGCTCAGCTTGTTCAGAGAGAGAGAGAGAAATCAGCAGGCTCTATTCTTAATGGCTTTTTAGTTAACATGTCTGTATAGAATCTTAATGTCAGCTAGTCTCATGCAGTGCTGTAGATACTCTTTATATTGGTCAGACTGCCTGACTAGAGTGCTCTGGAAGCACCTGTGTAGCTCTGTGTGTATTTTCGTGTTACAGTTTTATTCAATATTAACTTTTCCTTGCAACATACAGGTTCGATTGCTAATGGTTAGCCGTATGGCTAAACCTGAAGAAGTCCTAGTGGTGGAAAATGACCAAGGGGAAGTAGTACGAGAATTCATGAAGGATACAGATTCCATAAACTTGTATAAAAATATGAGAGAAACATTGGGTAAGTGTACTAGCTGGTAGTTTTGTACTGTAGGTCTGTGCAGCTGCATCAGCAGCATGTAACAGAATGTTGGCTTATGATCTGAATGATTGTGTGAGTACAATGATTATCAGTGACGAGTACACAAACTTGAAAGGGAGGAGGCAGTGTTGGTCTGAAGTTTTCTGTTTTAAGCATGTAGTGTTGTATAACTTGGTTAAGTAGTAATACACTACTTAATTTTTGTCCTTGCCTCTTCCCATTGAACAGCACCTTTTGATACTCCTTTACTGAAATGTTTGAGATCCAATGAAACCTTAGTTTTGTTAGAAAACTATTAAATGGAAGGATTTTTCTGAAGTGGACTTGCTGGTTATTACTTCACTTGTAGTTTTGTGTAAACGAAGCACTCCTCAGCAAAAATGATTTCTTCCTTCAATAGGCCTTCTGGATACTTTTAATTTTTTTTATAGTATTCTTAAATAAAACACAAAATTTCAGCTTGAACTTAAGCTTCTAAAATATTTTCCAGAGTTAGTGCTGAGATCCTACAATGACCTTGCTTGAAAGTACAAAAGCTGCAA
>NW_009631612.1:17858-19863 GCF_000690535.1 Cariama cristata | reverse complement strand
GAAAAATAAATCAAGAGCTGTGAGCGCAGTGAAGAATACCAAAATCAGTATTTCTATAGCATTTAATGTAGCAAGTATATTTTACTTTCAGTGTGTGTATACTGGTATCCTGTTATCTTTGGAAGTCTCACATTCAGCTTGTGACCGTTTTCTCAGTGAATTGGTATCACTGCAATACATAGGGACTAACTTAGGTTTGAGGCAGGAAAAAATATTTCAGAGTCCTAACTGCAACTTTTGAGAGAGCAGGGGGGGGATTAGAATTGTCACATATTTAGGACATCAAACTTTCAATACTAAATACTGTTCTACCAAATGCAAATGCTTTAAGGGAACACGCAGTGTTTTAGTAACAGGTTTGTGAACTAGAAGCAGGGGGCAAAAAGGCTGTGTGATGCGAAGTGTTTGTGGATTTTTTTAATTTTTATATTCTACCCTTTGTACTTGTGACGTAGGTACAGCTAGTGTTAGAATAATTATTCTAATATCTTTTCATATGGAACATGAAAAAATGTTCTTGTTTGATTTAGTGTATTAAATGTTTAATTTATTGTATTAAAATCATTACTGTATGTCCTGAGCCTTGGTCATATTTCCAGATACAGTAGTATTTATATGGAAATGTGGATTTAGTTACTGTTTGATTTCTGGTGTTAACTATTGCTTACAGTATATTATCTTTAAGATTCACTTATTAAAAAAAAAAAGAAAAAAAACACAATAAAAAAATCCCAAAACAAACAAAACCAAAAACTTGAGAATATGGTGGAAGCTGTATTCCGTGACACTATTTAAAAAAAAAATCTATTTCTGAATCTGGCCTTAAATTGCTTTTGACTTGCTTGGATTTAGAATTTTATATTAGAGACACTAATCCTATTAGGGGCTGATGCAAGTGTCTGAGTTGTGATACTTGAATCTTCTCATCTAGACTTGTTCAGGAGTACCATCTCC
Organism: Cariama cristata; assembly: GCF_000690535.1. Classification (NCBI taxonomy): domain Eukaryota; kingdom Metazoa; phylum Chordata; class Aves; order Cariamiformes; family Cariamidae; genus Cariama; species Cariama cristata. Next base: position 18,909 of record NW_009631612.1, on the reverse strand, counting down.
ACTTTAATCATGGGTTATTGCAACCAGCAGACTTAATGACACTGAAATAAAGAGCAGAAGAAAATTGTTTGACTTCTTGCACACTGTATAATATCCCCCACCGGTAGACAATCCCATATTTGCTATAGACAATCAGCTTGTATGCTTCTTGTTAGTAATTTATCTTTGCAGCTTTACCGATTTGACTGGTATGTGAGACATTCATTGATTTAGACTTTCAATGTTGCTTGCATGTGGTGTTTTGCTGAGGTCCCTTAGAACAAACATAGATTCTCAATAAAATCTATTGTCCATATTTAAAATACAGTTTTAACAAATTTGTGTTTAAATTTTTAGCTCATTCTGTCATGAGTTCAGGGAAGAAGTATCGCACTTGTCTAACAATTTGGTGGCCTTTTTCTTAAAACAAATTATGGAGTTGTGATCCAGGTTGTTGCTTTAAAATGTACCTGTTCAATGTTGATGTCTTTCAGTTTATCTTACACATCTGGATTATGCAGACACAGAACGAATTATGACTGAAAAACTTCATAATCAAGTGAATGGAACAGAATGGTCATGGAAAAATTTGAATACCCTGTGTTGGGCTATAGGCTCAATTAGTGGCGCAATGCATGAAGAAGATGAAAAAAGATTCCTTGTTACAGTAATTAAGGTATCGTGATGCAAAACTAATAGCTTTGTCACACTCAGTAGTTTATGCTCAAGAAACTAAGTTTACAAGAATACTGCTGTATGTTCTTAGTAAGCTCCCTTGTACGGCAAGCAAGTTGACAAGAATAAATTAATGGTAAATCTTATATCCTGAATTCAAGGATGATAAAGTCATTAGCCGTGAACAGTGCATTAATCCAAATAGCCTTTTCATGGTGAAAATTTCAGGGATAAAATTTAGTTCATGATGAAATACTTGGGGATGCAGAAGACATGGAAGGCGATTGGTAATGAAATAAAGGAGACTGGCAAAATAACCCACATTCTTAACTAGTGAGCACCCTGCTATTTTGCTGTTGTTATATATTTCATTGGTCAAACAATTTTTGGTAAATAC
>NW_009631612.1:0-17827 GCF_000690535.1 Cariama cristata | reverse complement strand
AAATAGTTCAGGAACAAAACATTTTTACAAGAGTAACAGACCTTACTTTAACAAGTCACATAAATTCATACAGGAGATTGTTTAATATCTTCTGTTTGTGAAGTCTATATTTTATTGATATCAACTACTTGGTCAGTATTCAATACTGTGAGGCTTGTTGAAGTCCCCCCTGCAGAAATCTTTAGTTATATTTAAAATGGAGATTCCCCAGTTGAAAACATGGTGTTCCTAGTTTGGCTGAAACTTAAATAATTGCATCGCCCCAGTCTTAACACACTTGGGTTTTTTTTGTTTTTTATTTGGACTTTGAACTTGATTATGGCAACTGCTTTGCTTGATCTGTAATATAGCTACTTGTAGGATTTAATATCTGTAGTGTTTTTAATTGAACTGGACAAACTTGGAGAGGAAACTAAAAATATGTTATGTTGTAGGATCTCCTGGGACTCTGTGAACAAAAGCGAGGAAAAGACAATAAAGCCATTATTGCATCAAATATAATGTATATAGTAGGTCAATACCCACGGTTTTTGAGAGCTCACTGGAAATTTTTGAAGACAGTAGTCAACAAGCTGTTTGAATTTATGCATGGTAATTATCTGTTTTTCACTTGCTGTTGTAATTATTAAAAAAAAAACCACAAAACCAAATGCCCGTATGTGGGCATGTATGGGGGAAAAATACAAAGTGGTAATTGACTCTGATTTAATTTAGAAACTCATGATGGCGTCCAGGATATGGCTTGTGATACTTTCATAAAAATAGCACAAAAATGCCGCCGACATTTTGTTCAGGTTCAAGTGGGAGAGGTCATGCCATTTATTGATGAAATCTTGAACAATATTAATACAATCATCTGTGACCTTCAGCCACAACAGGTATGTTTAAGTCACCATTGTGGATAATTCCCAAAGACTAATCAAAAGTTACTTCATTTTGAAATATAGTAGTGGTTTTCAAGGCTTGATTTATATTTCTTAGTTTTTGTTAGTGACACTGTTATGGTATAAATAGCATGATCAGGTTGCATTACTGAGATCTCCGATTGCTTGGAAGGAGAATTAAAGCGCATTTAGTTGGAATTTTTATTTCTGGTGTGTTTTTAACAAAGAAATAAGACACTGAATCTAATTTTGTGATTCTGCTTCGGGAAGGAGTAATATCCTACTATAATAGTATACCTGTAACTTCTGTATTTGTGAAGAGGGGATGGGGAACAGTCCAAAAGTGTCTGCATCTGGGAAGGGCACAACTCATGAAGTATAAGAGAGTGGTGTGCACGTGACACACACTGAGGTGTTGCAATAACATACCGAAACTCAGGGCAGAGTGGATCTAGCATCTGGAAGAAGGTACTGTTAGGTACTGTAAAGGAGGGATGTAATCCAGTCCACAGTTTAAACATGTCTGGAAATACTTAGGTAAGTGGCATACATCTGAGCTTCCCCGCTTCAGGATATGACCGCAGACTGAAGAAAGACTCTGGGGTGCATGTAGTGGCATTTGAAGGGAAGGGGATGGAGGCTTGTTTTATACACGAAGAAAGTGAGGAAAAGAATGGAGAAGGATCTTGTAAAGTCAGGAGAGCAAAAAGGTATTTAGGCAGTGAAACCCATTTTCAGCCTTCACTATATGTTAGTTCAGAACAGTGTGAATTCTTCCTTACTGCTTTTTAACTTTCCTGTTTTGACTTCATCTTGTTGTTCCAATCAGGTGCATACATTCTATGAAGCAGTAGGATACATGATTGGGGCACAGACAGACCAGACTGTGCAGGAGCATCTGATAGAAAAATACATGTTGCTGCCTAATCAAGTATGGGACAGCATAATTCAACAGGCAACAAAAGTAAGCTCATAAATTTTAAGTGTGTTTTGTTCAGGTCAAGAGAACCTGCTAAATGTTTCTTTTACCCTGAGTTTATTTTTCACATGGCATGACATTAAGTGTACATAGCTGTTGAGGACTTTATTACATGATGGCTAAAGCAGTGATTGACATGACAGTAAAAGTGTTGTTTTGAGAGAGGGCACTTAAACGACAAAACAAATACTGGTTTTAATCTGATTCAAAGGACAGTTTTCTGTTTCTGTACGGAATGTGTTTCCATAGTTTTTTTCCAAGACTCCCTTTTACCTGGCTTAGAAGTGGGTTTTCTTCCAGAATAACAGAAGAGTTAAAATGCTAAAAATACTGTTCACTCTTCCTGCTTTCTTTTAAAGTACATCTTTATTTCTTGTATCTTCCATTTCTTTCAGTCTTTTCAGAATACTTTACCTCGACACATACAACAACAGTTTTGCACTGCACAAGAGATCAATCCATTTGGAGTTAATTAGATTAAGATCCTGAAACTTAAGTTTCAGTTGTGTTTCTTAGTCTGTCTGCCCTCTTAAAACAAGAACATACTGGCTGTCCTTTGGATCACTTCTGTCTATTTTTACCTTCTTAATCTCTCCTTCTTAGTTTTTTTCTTTCTTCAACTAGAGTAATGCTTGTACCGCTGCAGCAAAAATACTTCTGCAGAAGAGCAGAAATAAATCAATAGAAGTTTTATTCTGACTCTCTGTTTGAGGTAGTGGCAAGTGCCATGAAGTAAACAGCGGTATATATAAAGTCTGTAAATTTCTGTGATACATTCTTTAATGCAGTGTGTAAGATAAAATATTTAAACTTAAATTTTTATATTGAAAGCTAAAGGGCAGTTTCATTCATTAAATAAAATGGACTCTAATTTTTTTTTAACAGAATGTTGATATTCTGAAGGATCCTGAAACAGTTAAGCAGCTTGGTAGCATTCTGAAAACCAATGTAAGAGCATGTAAAGCAGTTGGCCACCCCTTTGTGATTCAGCTTGGAAGAATTTATTTAGATATGCTGAATGTGTACAAGTGCCTAAGTGAAAACATTTCTGCAGCTATTCAGGCTAATGGTAAGAAATTTCATGTTCTTCCTGAAAATGGGGGTTAGCAGTGTATGTCACCACGTTTCAGAGTATGTTCCAATTAAGCTAATGTTACTGTGTTCATTTTATTGCTTGGGAAAGTGGAGAATGACTGAAAGTGCTTGCTTAGATTTAATTTTTGTTTTTTTGTTAACTCGATGCTCTATTCAAATAAAGAATTCCTGATTTTAAAGCGAGGAAAAAACCACCTATAAACAAGAAAGTTTAGGAAAGATGCAAAACACCATAGATGCTTACTTAGAATTAATAGGCATCTTGCTGAGACAAAGTTGTAGCATGTATTCTTTTAGCTTAGTCTAATTTTTAATACTAAAATACTATCTTTAAATAGAATCTTACTCCTTTTTTTCAAAATATGTTGTCAGGATTTTTTTGTATGATACTGTGCTACTAAATAGCTTTATTACAGAAATGTGACTTTTGTGAAGAGGCCTGAAAGTTATGATCAACCAGGCTTGCAATCACTGAGAAGGAATTATCAGTTACCTAACCTATTTTTACTAGATAAATTAGGGTCTGTGGTATCTCAGTAGAATGTGCTTCTGTAGTAGTTCATTACAAGATTAAATGAGTCAGTTACTGAATTCTGTGTTATGACTGGTTTTCTTGCTGGTGCAGATGATGATATTTGGAAATATGAATGTTAAATAAAACTTGGTAACTGAGCAGCTGGTTTACCTTGAAGTAGCTCCTCAGAACACAGAATAAAACTGTCTGAGAAATCAATACCTTTTGATTCTGCAGCTCTAATGGCCAGAATTTGTCTTTGTGAGAAACAGTGAAGTTTAGGAAGCACTTGCTAGGACTGTAGTCATGACATGCTACTTGATCAGCAGCTATTGTGATTGCGGTTGCCTCAGAGTGTGTTCTCACAACTGGCTTTATCTTGCCAGAGGTGGCTCTGATGCCAGCAGGAGCGATCCTCCCTTTCTTTTTCTGACTGCGCTCTTCAGGTTTTCCCGTGCATGTACTGTAATGGTTGTATGGCTGTGCAGTTCATTAGATCAGGTTTCGCTGATGAGACTGCATTGATTTGGGGGTAAGAAACGAGATGTAAGCTCAGTCTGCGTAGTTAAGTGAGTATGTGTCATTTGTCTTACTTGAAAAGTAAGTTGCAGCTTTGTTTTTGAACTGTGTAAGTAGGGTACTGTCAGTAGTAGTTTTGTAATGTTAAATGGCAACTTGGACCTGGGGAGGTAGGTGTGGATTCTTTTTTTTTTGCACAATACTCCTAAGAAGTCTTTAATAGTCTTTGGATGTAAAACCCAAGCATTCTCTGTTTTGAATATCAATTTAAGTTAATCTTTTTGTAGCACCGTACCTGATTAACTGAAGCTTTAAAACTTTTTCAGGTGAAATGGTAACAAAGCAGCCCTTGATTAGAAGTATGAGGACTGTAAAAAGGGAAACTTTAAAACTGATTTCTGGCTGGGTGAGCAGGTCCAATGATCCTCAGATGGTAAGTAGATTCATTTTATACAAATAGCTTGTAAGACGGAATTACGGAAAATGCCGGGTTTTGTTCTGTTGTTGACTGAATCAGTTGGTCACAGGAACTTGCTTCAGGAGGTCTGTAAAATACAAAAAGGAGAAAATATGATCATACAGAGGTAAGCCTGAGCTACACTCAAGATACTTCAGTTAATTTTAGCTGAGAGTAATTTTAAAGGTAATTAAGGAGGTTTAAGAGATCCCTATTGGAAGCACTGCTGGATGGGTACAGAGGGTGGGGAGTTCATGGGAGTGTAATGTATTTTGACTTCTAAGGAAAAGTATTGCTTGTAACTAAACAACGAACTTCACTATAAACTGTATGCTAGAGACTTTGTTCAATAACTGCATTGTTATAACCGTGGCTTACTCTTTCAATTAGGTAGCTGAAAACTTTGTCCCTCCCTTGTTGGATGCAGTTCTCATTGACTACCAGAGAAATGTTCCGGCCGCTAGAGAACCTGAAGTTCTTAGTACTATGGCTATCATTGTAAACAAGCTGGGTGGACACATTACTGCTGAAATACCTCAGATATTTGATGCTGTTTTTGAGTGCACATTAAATATGATCAACAAGGTATTTTATTTATATTTAAACTTTGGATAAGGCATCTCTGTGGTGACTGAAGACCAAAAAAAAAAAAAAGCATAAGAGTACTAGTCTTGGCTGTTGGTACATCTCTAAGTGAAAGATCTCCTTTTCTTACAGTGAAGGGAGGCAGTATGTAGTGAATGTAGAGTTATTACACAGCTTTCAGCTTATGGAAATTAAGCAGAGGTTCATGTCTTTTTGTGAATACCATTTCCATATATGGTGTCTTGCAGATCGTCTCCCTGATTTTTTTGCAGTGGCAAAGTGCATTTGTGACACTTGAAGAAATTTCTGCTCAAACAAATGTACTTGTTCTGAATTCTGGCTGTCTAGTTGATTGTCTTAATCTCATTGCCTTATTTCTCTGTTTAGATTTTGATTTAAGTCCTTAGTAATTTTTCTGTCCTGGGGACTTGGAATGTCTGGCTTCTAGAAGCAGAAGTATACTTCAGTCAAATGTCAGTGTAGAACTAACTACTAAAATTCATAAATATTTAAAATTGATGAATATACTGATCAGCAATTCTGAGTATTTCCTCACTAATGCAGTTCTTATGCTATAGTGTGCAATATGTATTTGCGTAATACTTGAGCACTACCAGCTGAATTAGTGCTACTTTGCAATAGGGTGTAACCAGAAATTGTACCCCTGTAGCAACATAGGTGCTTAACCAGTGTTGAGAGCATCTGTCTATCTGTGGGCTGAGTAGTGATTTTAAGGTTGTGTACTGACAAAACATGGCTCAGCGTGTCAATGTTGTGTAACTCCACAAGATGGTCTTACCAGGCTTTGGTGGGGAAAATTGGTGTAAAAACTTCACTGAGAAATGCAACCTTGGGCTTGCATTTAAGGTTATTTTAAACCTGGCATATAAATGTTGTTACGTGTCAGGTATTGACTTGCTCTGCTTAACAGAAGATCTTGTGATGGACCTTTAGGAAACTTGACTTTTTTTCCACCCCCCCTTCCTTTTAGGACTTTGAAGAATATCCTGAACATAGAACAAACTTCTTCTTGCTACTCCAAGCTGTAAATTCTCATTGCTTCCCAGCGTTCCTGGCCATTCCACCTGCACAGTTCAAACTTGTTTTGGATTCTATTATTTGGGCTTTCAAACATACAATGAGAAATGTTGCAGATACAGGTAAATCAAAGTGTTTTATATGCATGCTTCACTTGCAGTATCGGATATTTTCTGGTAGAATGCTGTTTTCTTGTGTCTCTTTAGTCAAACTTAACATTCCAGTTACGTGATTCTGTACTGCATTTGCAAAAGAATCTTCTGTCTGGGCTTCAAGTTGTCAGCCAGGTATACATTAATGGGCTGAAATACTTGGATGCTGTTTCACTCCCGTAGCTGTAAGAGAGTACTGTTGCAGTTTCTGCTTGCTTTCTTTTCCGTGTGAGGGTTGACACTTTTTTGAAATGGCTGAACTGATGCAACAGCTCACTGCTGCTAAAACTGGTGTCACAGTAGTGTTTTGTAGTGCTGCCTGCGGTGTTTGACTTAATACCTCCGTACGACAGTTGCTTAGTAACTACTGAAAAGTCCAGCAGAAAAGTGAATGACTGGGGCTGGTGCTGAACGCACGGGCTGGGAGTGAGCCCACAGCATAAGGAAGGGGAAGCACCTTAGATTAAGAAGGTTGGATTATGCTTCCTTTGGACAACAGGACGCCATTTAAATTTAGGATGAAATTTCATGGAGCAGCTGAGTGTATCACTTCGTTTAACAGACTTGGGTAATTAAAAAGCCCTACAGAATGACCGTGATCAAGGGAGACTATAGATCAAGAGGCTATATAAAAGTCTTAAGTTGTAAAAATATTATTTTTTTAAGATCTTGGGCTTAGTGCACTATCTTAACTACTGGATTAAAAAAAATGTTGTGAAGCCACTTAGTTTTTAGCCAATTTGTCTTGTATCAGCGTTTGGATGGGATGGGCATAAAAGACACCTTTCAGTTGCATTTCACCCAGTTATCTAATTTAAGTTTTCATATAAGTCTAAAAATGGAAACTTTTTTCCTTCTGAAGTTAGCAAACACTTATTTTTGTAGAGGGTTTCTGTCTCCTTAGTACCAATAAAGTGATGTGATTGGTTCTTTATGCTTGTGTCCTATGATGTCAAATGCAAATAGAATCGGTATGTCGTGTAAATGTGGCTGTGGCCCTCCCTCTAGTGGCTACTTGAGGAAATGCCTGAGAAAATAATGACGTGTAATGCTTGTCTTTTCAGCGCCTATCAGAATCTCTTGGGATATTTGTATCCTTTTGGAAAAGGCAACAGTATGCACAGAGGTCTTAATATTGTTCTGTTGGTAACTTAGTTTTTTAATGTGTATTTTCCAGGACTACAGATACTTTATACTCTACTACAGAATGTTGCACAAGAAGAGACTGCTGCCCAGAGTTTCTATCAGACATATTTCTGTGATATCCTTCAGCACATTTTCTCAGTTGTAACAGACACCTCACACACTGCTGGTAAGACTGCATATATGTGAGCCGGTTGATGAAAACAATCCTCTTGAACATCAAAATCACGTTACACATCCTGTTCTGAATAGTAACTGCATATGTATAACTTTGATCTCTTCAGGTTTGACAATGCATGCATCAATCCTTGCATACATGTTCAACTTAGTAGAAGAGGGAAAAATAAGTACTCCATTAAACCCTGGAAATCCAGTGAACAACCAAATGTTTATTCAGGAGTATGTTGCTAATCTCCTCAAATCTGCATTTCCTCACCTGCAAGAGTAAGTCTGCTGTGATTCTTTACTACTTTTAGTGGGGTTTTGTGTCTTGAAATGCTAACTGATGTGTTTACTGATGTGTTAGTGCCCAGGTTAAGCTGTTCGTAACAGGACTGTTCAGTTTAAACCAGGATATTCCTGCCTTCAAGGAACACCTAAGGGATTTCCTGGTCCAAATCAAGGTATGTTTGGCGTGTGGTGGTTTTTTTTGTTTTTAAGAAATGAAAAATGATTATTCAGCAGGGTGATACTGTTGGAAAGTACATGGACAGTGTTCATTCAGTGTTTGTTTAGGAGATACAAATTATTTTGCAGCTGTTTAAAATGTGGTGAGAACTCTTGTCAAATGGCTTGCATGACTGGTGTGTCATACAATCTATTTCAGTGTAACTTAATTTTATAAATTGGACTTAAATGTCATCACTTCTGCTTTACGCTGTGCATAAAATTCATATGCCTAAGATGGCTGCAAAAGGTACTCTAATGGGAAACAAAGCAAGTTGATTTTTAACCAGATTTTGTTTCAATTCTGCTTTGGACTGGAACATTTTGAAACTTGCTAGAGTAATGCTATGCTTTTCTTTTTCTAAAGATGCTAGAATTCTGGAAGACTGTAGGAAACAGTTTGTTAATTAGTTTTGAGACTGAAGTTGTGAGGTATTTCAAAATTGTAATCATACGGCTTTAATGGTGATAATGTTACAAATGCTGGGTTATTATAGCATCCTGTTTTGTAACATACAGTGAAAATCTTAAAATATTTTGCTTTCCTTTATATTAATTCTGATCTTGGGAACTGAAAGCAAAACAAGCCAATAGTCTAGCAGGGAATGTGAAGGGAAGAGGTTCTCTCTATCATTCTGGCCTTTGGAAGCTTGTTACTCTGCCTAGAGCATTTGACAATAAACTAATGATTTTATGTGAATTATACAGGAATTTGCAGGTGAAGACACATCAGACTTATTCTTGGAGGAAAGAGAAACAGCCCTTCGGCAGGCTCAAGAGGAGAAGCATAAACTTCAGATGTCTGTACCTGGCATCCTTAATCCACATGAAATTCCTGAGGAGATGTGCGATTAAAAAAAAAAATAAAACAAGTTTTGCAGTTTTCTTTCTGTACAGCTACTTTGTTGTGATAGAAGAAAACAGCACTTGGATATTTGTTGACCAAAATGATGCCAATTTGTAAATTAAAACGTCACCTAGTGGCCCTTTTTCTTATGTGTTTTTTGTATAAGAAATTTTCTGTGAAATATCCTTCCATTGTTTAAGCTTTTGTTTGGTCATCTTTATTTAGATTTGCATGAAGTTGAAAATTAAGGCATTTTCAAAGTACTTACTTCATGCCCATTTTGTGGCTAAGGGGAAAATAGGCAAAACATAACTTGTAAAAGACTATATTGCAAAATAATACAATTTCATGTAAGAGTATCGATTTTTAATTCGGGATCATTTTCTTTCTAGTCTGTCCTGCAGTCTAGGAGAAAAAGTAATGAGTAAAACAGATTGAATTAATTGTTAAGCAGAGGATTATAGTGCTGCATTTGTTTTGATCAGTTAGCAGCTTTTTGGACTGAGTGGTAAGGCTAGGCTACATGTATTTGCAAGTTGTATGGCAAGTTTGCAGCAAGATCATGTGCATATCATCCCATTGTAAAGCAACTTCTAAAGAGTATGGGAACACAGTACAGTTAGTTATTTTTACACAGTTCTTTTGGTTTTGTGTGTGTGCTGTCGCTTTGTCGACAACAGCTTTTTGTTTTCCTCAATGAGGAGTGTTGCTCATTTGTGAGCCTTCATTAACTCGAAGTGAAATGGTTAAAATATTTATCCTGTTAGAATAGGCTGCATCTTTTTAACAACTCATAAAATAAAAAAAACAAAACTCTGGCTTTTGAGATGACTTATACTAATTTACATTGTTTACCATGCTGTAGTGCTTAAAGAACACTACTTAAAAGCAAAATAAACTTGGTTTACATTTATTTTTCTTTCTTCGGCTTATTCTTTTGTTGGATGAAAATGCTGTGATCATATTTAAGATTTGTATCCTGAAGGTGTAGGAAAAGTTCCTTGAGGTCTAGATAACTGTTGTTTCTGGCTTGCCTCATCTCAAGGACTTTGGCTGTGCTTGAAGTTAACATGAACTAAGTTGGGTTCCATTTGGAAGTACAGTAGCTGTTCTGACTTACCTACATGAATAAATATTCCATACTACGTTACTATAAAATGCCAGGAGTAAGGTACTCTTGCTTGCTCTCTGTATGGACTCTTTGCAATTTATTTCAAAGAGGTATTGCACTGTATCTTGACTAAACAATTGATACCAGTACATGTTAATAACGCATGTAGACAAGCTCTACAGTTATTTTTCTACCTAAAGTTTTGTAGTTAAATGATTTTCAGATTTATGAAGTACAGATACGAAAAGCAGTATGAACACTAAGATTGTGTACAGTCTTGGCTTCCCCATTTTTGTAATATCTTGTCTCTGTTTTCTAACAGTTAACCTTAAGCGCTCTCAAAGTTTTTCCATTTATTTGGTCTCTAAGTCTTAAGATGGTTACTACGATGCAAAGTGTAGCCATTCACAGGGAGCTGTAAAACAAGGTTAGACAGTTATGGAAGTGTGTTATGTGAGTTTGGATACTGTAGTTAACTTTGTGCTGTATATTCCTTTTGAAATGCATGAGTTAGCAGTGTTCATGTAGAATTTAGCTGTGACCAGAATGTTTCCAGTCTTTAAGTATTGGCCCCTTCCTGTTTGTGAACATCTCTCCATTTATTTTATTTAGGTCGCCCAGAAAAAGCATAGCTGCTTCTGCCTAAAGATCATTTGGCAATATAAATGTGAGCTGGCAGTTGCTAATGTTTGAAGGAGAAGGTTTCTCAAACCCTTTATGGCTAGGACTTAGAATACAGCCTACCAAAATTGTTAATTATTTTGATAGCTAAAAACTCATTTCGTTCTCTCCTTAAAGCTCATGATTTAAGCTTTTTCATGTCTTCCTGTCTTGTCGCTGTATAGGTTTCTGTTCTGTTCTGTGAAGGCAGAATCTTCTTTAATAGGCAGTTTAAAGTAAAATATTTCACGTACTGTTGAAGGACGCATCTGGAATGGACATGAAATGGCTTGTGACCAGGCGGAGTTGCAGCATTATAGAGCTACAGATTATCAAAAGCTGTAGAGAGAAGTAAGAAAACCTTATTAAAATGAAAATAAATACCACCAATAGCATGATGTTGGAATGATCATATCCCAGGAGTCACAGAACTAAACACTGAATTGGTTCTGACATGCAGTGGCATTAACAGTGCATTGAAAATAGTTTTGAACAAAAATGCACATAGGCTTTTACGCATGTTACTTCTTCCTGTATTTAAGATTCAGGTTAGTCTGAGGCTCGTGGTCTGGTTGTTTACTGAAGAATTACATCTGACCTAAACTCTCAAGCAACAAATCTGAAATGTATTTTTAAAGTTGATGCAGAGAAGAGTTGTTTCATTATTTTGCTACCTTTTGGATTATCTAGTAACAAAATTTTAGTCTTTGTTTTTGCTTCCCTTTTAAATCTAAACTTAGCTGTGGTCTTGTTATCTTAAGAATTGGTGCCTTTCACTGATCTCTGCAGATGCTGTAAAAATGCAGCTTATGCAGAGTTCTGGATACCATTGAAGATTTGACTTGCATGTGTGCATATTTCTAGTGCAGTTATCCTGAATGTTGAAGAAATAATTGCAATGTACATCCAAGAAAGTTCTAGTTCTAATGCACACTTTGTCAGTTAAAATACATGGATAAAAAGCATGAACCATCATATAAAGATCTACATAACTTGTCATTATATGTAAATGAATGTTCTGTGCATATTTCTATACAGATTTTTCAAAAAAACCCAAATCTATGTACTCCAGGTACATTCATAAATACAAATATTACAGGGTGTTTTCTGTGTTTACATGAATTTGCCTGTTAGCTGATGAAGACATCCCCAAGTAACTTGTTTCAGGCTACCATGATGTGTTTGCTACTGTAACTGAAACAGATTATTTTTCCAAAGCATTTTAGGTTAGTTTGTTTTGTTTTTTTTAACTAGAATAATTTGGTGTGTGTTAATCTGGTTAAGTGAACTATTTTCCAATAAAGCTAATATTTATGCAAAAAAAGCTTTAGAAATGCTCATCTCTCAAGGAAGCTTGAAGACTGACTTCTAATAGTTTTTAGCACTGGAGAGGCAGTAAGACTTCAGCTGTGGGTTTCTTAATGGAAAAAAAGATTAGGAACAGATGCTGGAAATAATGCATTAAAATGCAGAGAGGCTGACTAAAGTGAGGAACTTGCATTAGTGCTGTATTGTGACTAGGGGCCAGCCTGTCCCGTAGTCCGTTTATCACTGGATAAATGATGATTACTGACCCAAGACTTCTGGGGTACTGTTTGTATTTTCTGGAAGATAAGTTTGGACTTTTTCCCTTTCTCACCGCTTAATAGGTCTATCTCCAAATGTTATGGAGCAAAATTGAAATGTTGGCGATAGCTTTTTTTAAAAACCATTTTGGTGCCAGAAATGAGTAAAAGAACATGCTTGTCCCTCTGCCTGCCCTTCATGAATGCACCTCTGCACTTGATTTCTTGAGATTGAATTTATTTTCAGACTTTCAGATTTAAGAGATTCTTGTTTCATTGTCCAAGGCTGATTATGGCCAGCAGTGGTTCCCTTGGGAAAAGGCTTAGCCATTCCAGTTGAGGGATTCATTTTTCAGGTAAGATTTCACATACAATGCACCTTAATTACTTAAAGCACATGATTCCATACATACATAGCTGCCCTGTGTGCTGCTGTTGGCCTTTGTACGTGTGTTACTACCTGTGACTGCTTGTTTTGTGCTGTGAGTGGGTACAAGGAAATAGAGTGTTAAGAGGAATGTTTTGGAAGTTAAGAGTATGGATGAGTGACCAAAGTCAAAGATGAAAACAAGACACATTTTCACTTTAACTTGCCTCTTGTAAGTTAAAAGTTAAACAGCACTTTTTCTTATGCAATACATTGGGTAGTCTCTTCGAAGTCCCCATGAAAATATGTCAAGGGGCCTGGTGTGTCTGTTTATTTTTTATTTTGAACGTCTTCTAAGTCTTTAAATACTGTCTCAGTTTTTTTCTGAGTCTTGAAGTCTGTGGCCTTTCATGGATTCTGTAATTTCAGCAAAGACTATCAGGAAGAACTGGCCAATTTAGGTTGCAAGATGGGGTTAAAATTATTTACTCTGATGTGACTACATAATAAGGTTAAGAGTGTATGTGTGCTGCAAAGAGCTGACTGCAGCCCACTTACTACCACTGCTGGTTACTTTCACATATATATTGATAACCAGGCTTCTCTTGTGCCATCTCTCTAGCATTAGATCTACCTTGAGCATTTTTGCATCAACCTTCGTAACGGGCTTTATGAATTTCTCAAATCTTTGCAATTAGCTTGTGAACTCTCTCCCCAGAGCTTTACATCTGAGCAGTTTGCTTTCAGGGTAAACTTGGAAGCTTGCAACTGTGCAACCATAAAAGTTCTCCAAAGGAACATTGTAAACGTGCTTTACCAGTAAAAAGTCCAAATGTACAAAAAAAAAAGCTGTCTGCGTGCACTCTTTGACTGGTAAGATGGTTCAGTTGCTGGTGGCACTGTCGCTCATGCACAGGAATGTAGCTGTTGCATTGCTTTCAAATCAAAGGGATGAGATGAGCCATCATCCAAGGACTACTTTATAGACTGAAATAATCAAAATGAAGATCGAAACACACTGTGAGGGCTATTATCCAAAAACGAGGTTGAGAACGTAAGTATAATCCTCAGGCTATCTCATCTGGGAAAAGGAGTGGTTAGACTAGTAGTGCTGAATCTCAAGCTAGTATAGTCAAATCTCCACCAGAACTTTAGGGGTACAGAAGAACAAAAAAACTTCAGCTGAATTACTAACCAGGATTACAACTCAGGCTGTAAGATGCAGTCTGAAACCTCCCTACGGTTGGAGCTTGCCCTGTTTACCTCGTTGGGCAGTGTGATTCTTAACCACACCCAATAGCTGGGAATAACATTTATTAGAATGCAGGCTGTTTTCCTGCTAAAATGCTGAGCAGCCAGTTAGCTGATTTTGGAGCAAACTAATGTAGCTACGTGGTGTAGTGCTACCTATTCTTCCATGACATATTCTTGACCTAATAGACAGAGCTATGAATTATTTTCAGTGTATTATCTAATACTCAAACTGATTAAATTTGTCTTCACAGGGTGCTGTGATATTAAAGTCTAGTTAGACATGAACCTTGTTAAAAAGTTTAAAGTGCTAATAGCAATGAAAGCCAAGTGCTGAAACTTAAGTGTGTAAATTTAAACTGATCCTGTTGCACTTCAGCCAAGTTTCATTGGTAACTTCACATTTTACAGGCAGAAACTTACTTCCTTTAGTGAAATGAAGGATTTCCTAGGCAATGGATTCCAACCACTTCCAGCACCATTCCAGACTAGAGGTTACCGATACAACTGGACTGGCTGGAATTCACCTGTTTGACACTAACCTCTGTATACTAGAAATTAACTACTTGCTTTCTAGCTGTCACATCTCCCATCTTCTCTTAGCACCTGCTGAAATCACTGGTAGCTTACCTTTCATTGTAAATTCATTGTAAATCGTGGCAGCAGGGAGTAAACACGCAATCCATTCGGCTATCTCTGCTACAGGAATGGGAACCTACAGCAGAGCAACAGAAAGATCAGACAAGATAGTTCAGTCATCCTGCATCAGACAAAGCTCTGGTTAAAGCAGTCAATGTGACTTAATGTAAAAAAGTTTCAGTTAAGTCTTTCGCATTCCACAATCACTATTCTAAGGTCAAGTGACCAACTATATATGTTTATACAGAAAATGAAGGCTTAAAAATACCAAGTATGAGGCAAGCTAGGAGAGGCTGAAGTGTCCTGAAGAAGGAGCAGGGGCAGCAAGCAGTCTTTCTATCTCAATCCCTAACCACCTCTCAGGGTGGTTGGTTTTGGGTTGGTGTTTTGGTTTGTTTTTCTTTTGGTGTATGGTTAACTCCATCTTTACCTTAAAGAAAAACAGGACTACAGTATTAGTTCAGTGTTGGGATACAGTGGGACATTAATTTTGGAAAGTATATATGTTCTGAAACTTAATCCGGTCCTAAGTTTGGATTTAGAATTTTAGTTTTGCTCAGGTCTTGCATTTATCTAAGTTAGTCTTCTAGAAGAACTGTGCTGGCAGTTTACCAGAGCAAGTACTTCCAGATTAGGAGCGTTGCAGTCAAGGGGAGGAAAGTGGGTCTCCTGGGGATCAGACCACCTTGCCAGGATGGCACATGAGGAGAGAATAAAGGTCAAGAGAAAAAAGCAACACATAGAAGAGCGGGAGGCTGATGATTGCTGTAACCAGGCCAGTTATAGCTGCTCTTGTCTTCTGCTTGGAAGCTAACATTTAAATTTTTTTTAAAAAAAAAGCAGTTTCATCTCTATATAAAAAAGTAAGATTCTTGTGGCGATATTCCAGTCTGCACAAAAGTAGGAGTGACTCAAGGTCACCCGTACTCTTCTGTCGTATTCATTGAACTTGGCATGCAATACCACACTTCAAAAGGCCCCTTCCTTGTGCTGACTCTGGTGTTTATGTGGTGCTGCAATCAGATCAAAGAGCTGATTTATCAGAAAAACAATAATTTTGGCCATTAATTTTGGTTCTGCTACAAAATTTACTGCAAGGTCTGTATAAGTAAGGAAGAGGGGAAAGAAAAGTGCAAATTCAAATCAGATTATCCAGATTGTAGACCTATCAAAAAAAGTCTTTTTCCAGACGCAGACAACTCGCTAGTATCATGTAGCGCCTGATTCATTCTATGCTAGCAGGAATACCTGTGCAATGTGATGTTAAAGGTTAAGGAAGCAAATAAGCACGACCTCTTGGAGATAACAGGGTTTTTATTTTGGTATCACAAAGTTAAGATGCTTTCTAAGCTGCTCTTTGTACAGCTCTGGCTTCCAACTTCAATGACTTCAGTTTTGATAATGGTAAGAAATAAAGTGTATTCCAGCAAATGAAGACTGATACGATTCAGAGAACAGCATGTGGCGTATTGCAAAGAGAAGTCATGAAAGCTGTGAAGAAATGACATACAAAAGAAAGATAATTGAAATAATCTCAGACACATAGAAGGTAAGACAGCACAGCATCAAGTGAAAAATAATGTTATGTATACACACGACATAAAAGCCTCTGATCCACCTTTGACGGATCTCAAGCTTTGAAAGCAGTGCTGTAGAAAAGAAAGGTGCTCGGTACCTTAATTCAGGTATGAGCAGAATGTGATAATTTTAATGTTCTGGACTGCTCTTTTATTTTCCCATTATACAAATTTTCAGGCTATCTGGAAGAGATCACACAACCAAAAAAGGCCTTACAGTGTCCAGTACGTCTATGTAATTTTAATAATTAAACCATGCCAGTGTGGAGGTTTAGTTACTAAACTAGTTAGTTTAATAACCAGTTAATGGTGGTTAGATTTCTACCAATAGAAAATACATTGTTTAGAAAAGAATTAAAACATCTTTAAGTTACACATAACAAGAAAGATCAGTAAAAAGTTTCAGGCAAGTTCTTAGTTTATTTACTTGCAGTCCTCCTCCTGTCTCTTGTATTGGTATCCTTTGCTATTCTCAGACTTGTATTAACATATGATGTGAATTAAAGTGACAGATGACAAGGAATCTGTCTCATGTAGACTCTCAAAGAAGTTAATTTTCTGTATTAGTTTAATTTAGTAAATGGAAATTTCAGCAGGCAATGTTTAAGAATGGCTATTTTTGTTGATAACTCTAACTTGGAAAGTGTTTCAAAAACAAGTAGTGACAAGATCATTCTAGTATATTCCTGACTGCCACAGTAGTTGTTGCAGCTGAGACTAGGTCTATTGTTTACAGTAACTTCTCTTATTTTTAAACAGCAGTGGAGTTCTTTGTCTTAGCTTAAACTGATGCCTTGAGGATTTCGGAGGACAGCATTCTGTGCACTTGAGGGAGAGGTTACATGTACAACCACCAGTGATATTATCAGCCTGTATAAATGTGCACATGGAATTGAAAAAACAGAACTGCATTTCCATAATGACATCAGACTTGTATTTTATATTTCTTCCATTTAAGTCAGCTGCTGAGGAACTCAACACAGCTGTGGTTTTTTCCTAATTTGGCAATTGTGATTTATTTTACTTTCTACTAAACTATATTGCATCTGCATTGCGGCTATTAATAGATTTGTTTCCTTAATCCTATGTACAAGTTAGTAAACCAGAAGCATTCAGAATAATACAGTACCTCACCACTGGGTGGTACTACCGAAATGAAAAACCACTACGCGTTTTGGGGAGGAAAAAGCAGCCAGGACCGATCATGTGATCCATATTCCAATTAAATGTACCTGATGGAGGGAGCATGAGATACGCAAGATTAATAGATGGCAAAAAAAGCGGTTTTCTTGTATGGAAAACGGCTCTTCGCCTGTCTTCCAGGGGTCTGAGATCTTGTCCAAAAGGTGCCCAAGAGTTAACTGAAGCAGTAGTTGTAATCAGCCTAAATGATGTAACTTCACTTAAAGTTCTTTCGTTCATTTTTTAAGAGATAGGCTATGTCTTTTCATGAAAATGCGGTATTTCCAGCTATTCACATATGCTGTCCGTGCCATTACACATTTACTATGCAGAATAAATCGCTATCCAAGGGGAGGAAAAAAAAAAAAACCAAACCCAAACCACAGAGCTGGAAACTGTATGAGGTAAAAATAATTTATTTGCATAAAAGGCTACCGTAGTACTTCAAACGTTTATTTTCGGTAGGCCGGGCGAGGAAGCCCCCGAGTCACCCGCAGCTCCCCTCAGCCGGGGCTGGGCGGGAAGGAGATGGCTGACGGCTCTTCCGCCCCGCCAGCGGAAAACGCCCGTCGGCACGGAAAGGCGGGAGACCCGCA